>NW_026735947.1:0-92000 GCF_949786415.1 Peromyscus eremicus
GAGTTGAATCACATGCAGTTTCTGTTCCTACAAGCAAGAGTTGTTTTCGGGTAAGAAGAGTCACTATTGTGCTCCCATTGTTTTACACAGGGCAAATAGCACTGGCGTCTGTTCCCAGCATGTACAGTGTATTGGACTGAAGAGGATCTACTGTTCTTGTCAGGTTCCTAAGCAGAATTGAACTAGATATGGCCGTGTGTGTAGGAAGCACAGTCTTTTGTTCTGAGCATGCTCACTGTTCTGGCCCTATAGGAAACACAGTAGAGTAGAAGAGTGCTCTTTTCTCAAAAGCAGAGTGTGTTTCTTGTAAGGCGAGCTAGCGTTTGTTTCCCAGTCCTAAATGGAGTTGAATCGCATGCAGTTTCTGGTCCTATGAGCAAGAGTTGTTTTCTGGTAAGGAAAGTCACTATTGTGTTCCCATTGCCATACAAAGTGCAAAGAGGACTCGCGTCTGTTCCCAGCAAGTACAGTTTATGGGACTGAAGAGGAGCTACTGTTCTTGTCAGTTTCCTAAGCAGAGTTGAACGAGATACGGCCCGTGTGTGTAGGAAGAACAGTTCTCTTATTCTGAGCAAGCTCCCTGTTCTGGCCCTATAGGAAACACAGTAGAGTAGAAGAATGCTCTTTTCTCAAAAGCAGAGTGTGTTTCATGTAAGGCGAGCTAGCATTTGTTTCCCAGACCTAAATGGAGTTGAATCACCTGCAGTTTCTGGTCCTACGAGCAAGAGTTGTTTTCTGGTAAGGAAAGTCACTATGGTGCTCCCATTGCCATACACAGTGCAAATAGCACTCACGTGTGTTCGCAGCTATTACAGTGTATCGGACTGAAGAGGAGCTACTGTTTTTGTCAGTTCCCTAAGCAGAGTTGAACTAGATATGGCCCGTGTGTGTAGGAAGCACATTTTTTTTTTCTGAGCAAGCTCACTGTTCTGGCACTAGAGGAAACACTTTAGAGTATAAGAGGGCTCTTTTCTCAAAAGCAGAGTGTGTTTCTTGTAATGCGAGCTAGCGTTTGTTTCCCAGTCCTAAATGGAGTTGAATCTCATGCAGTTTCTGGTCCTACGAGCAAGAGTTGTTTTCTGGTAAGGAGAGTCACTATTGTGCTCCCATTGCCATACACAGTGCAAATAGCACTCGCGTCTGTTCCCAGCAAGTACAGTGTATTGGACGGAAGAGGAGCTACTGTTCTCGTCAGTTTCCTAAGCAGAGTTGAACAAGATATGGCCCGTGTGTGTAGGAAGCTCAGTTCTTTTGTTTTGAGCAAGCTCACTGTTTTGACCACATAGGAAACACAGTAGAGTAGAAGAGTGCTCTTTTCTCAAAAGCAGGGTGTGTTTCTTGTAAGGCGAGCTAGTGTTTCTTTTCCAGTCCTAAATGGAGTTGAATCTCATGCAGTTTCTGGTCCTACGAGCAAGAGTTTTTTTCTGGTAAGGAAAGTCACTATTGCGCTCCCATTGCCATACACAGTGCAAATAGCACTCGCGTCTGTTCCCAGCAATTACAGTGTATCGGACTGAAGAGGAGCTACTGTTCTTGTCAGTTTCCTAAGCAGAGTTGAACTAGATATGGTCCGTGTGTAGGAAGCAATGTTTTCTGTTCTGAGCAAGCTCACTGTTTGGACCCCATTGGAAACACAGTAGAGTAGAAGAGTGCTCTTTTCTCAAATGCAGAATGTGTTTCTTGTAAGGCGAGCTAGTGTTTGTTTCCCAGTCCTAAATGGAGTTGAATCACATGCAGTTTTGGGTCCTACGAGCAAGAGTTGTTTTCTGGTAAGAAGAGACACTATTGCACTGCCATTGCCATACAAAAGACAATTAGCACTGGCGTCTGTTCCCAGCAGTACAGTGTATTGGACTGAAGAGGATCTACTGTTCTTGTCAGGTTTATAAGCAGAATTGAACTAGATATGGCCGTGTGTGTAGTAATCACAGTTTTTTTGTTCTGAGCAAGCTCACTGTTCGGACCCCATAGGAAACACAGTAGAGTAGAGGAGTGCTCTATTCTCTAAAGTAGGTTGTGTTTCTTGTAAGGCGAGATAGCATTTGTTTCCCAGGCCTAAATGGAGTTGAATCACATGCAGTTTCTGGTCCTACGAGCAAGAGTTGTTTTATGGTAAGAATAGTCACTATTGCGCTGCCATTGCCATACACAGGACAAATAGCACTGGCGTCTGTTCCCACCAAGTACAGTGTATTGGACTGAAGAGGATCTACTGTTCTTGTCAGGTTCCTAATCAGAATTGAACTAGATATGGCCGTGTGTGTAGGAAGCACAGTTCTTTTGTTCTGAGCAAGCTCACTGTTCTGGCACTACAGGAAACACAGTAGAGTAGAAGAGTGCTCTTTTCTCAAAAGCAGAGGGTGTTTCTTGGAAGGTGAGCTAGCATTTGTTTCCCAGTCCTAAATGGAGTTGAATCCCATGCAGTTTCTGGTCTAACGAGCAAGAGTTGTGTTCTGGTAAGAAGAGTCACTATTGTGCTGCCATTGCCATACACAGGATAAATAGCACTGTTGTCTGTTCCCAGCAAGTACACTGTATTGGACTGAAGAGGATCTACTCTTCATGTCAGGTTCCTAAGCAGAATTGAACTACATATGGCCGTGTTTGTAGGAAGCACAGTTCTTTTGTTCTCAGCAAGCTCACTGTTCTGGCCCTATAGAAAACACAGTAGAGTAGAAGAGTGCTCTTTTCTCAAAAGCAGAGTGTGTTTCTTGTAAGGCAGGCTAGTGTTTTTTTTCCCAGTCCTAAATGGAGTTGAATCACATGCAGTTTCTGGTCCTACGAGCAAGAGTTGTTTTCTGGTATGGAAAATCACTATTGTGTTCCCATTGCCATACACAGTGCTAAGATCACTCGCGTCTGTTCCCAGCAAGTACAGTGTATCGGACTGAAGAGGAGCTACTGTTCTTGTCAGTTTCCTAAGCAGAGTTGAACGAGATATGGCGCGTGTGTGTAGGAAGAACAGTTCTCTTGTTCTGAGCAAGCTCACTGTTGTGGCCCTTTAAGAAACACAGTAGAGTAGAAGAGTGCTCTTTTCTCTAAAGCAGAGTGTGTTTCCTGTAAGGCGAGCTAGCATTTGTTTCCCAGTCCTAAATGGAGTTGAATCACATGCAGTTTCTGGTCCTACGATTAAGAATTGGTTTCTGGTAAGGAAAGACACTATTGCGCTCTCATTGCCATACATAGAGCAAATAGCACTCGGTCCGCTCCCAGCAAGTACAGTGCATCGGACTGAAGAGGAGCTACTGTTCTTGTCAGTTTCCTAAGCAGAATTGAACTAGATATGGCCCGTGTGAAGGAGGCACAGTTCTTTTGTTCTGATCAAGCTCACAGTTCTGGCCCTATAGGAAACACAGTAGAGTAGAAGAGTGCTCTTTTCTCAAAAGCAGAGTGTGATTCTTGAAAGGCGAGCTAGCGGTTGTTTCCCAGTCCTAAATGGAGTTGAATCACATGCAGTTTCTGGTTCTAGGAGCAAGAGTTGTTTTCTGGTAAGAAGAGTCACTATTGTGCTCTCATTGTCATACACAGAGCAAATAGTACTGGCATCTGTTCCCAGCATGTACAGTGTATGGACTGAAGAGGAGCTACTGTTCTTGTCAGTTTCCTAAGCAGAGTTGAACTAGATATAACCCGTGTGTGTAGGAAGCACAGTTCTTTTGTTCTGAGCAAGCTCACTATTCTGGCCCTATAAGAATCACAGTAGAGTAGAACAGTGCTCTTTTCTCAAATCAGAGTGTGTTTCTTGTAATGCGAGCTAGCATTTCTTTCCCAGTCTTTCATGTAGTTGAATCACATCCAGTTTCGTTCCTACGAGCAAGAGCTTTTTTCTGGTAGGGAAAGTCACTATTGCGCTCCCATTGCCATACACAGTGCAAATAGCACTGGCGTCTGTTCCCAGCATGTACAGTGTATTGGCCTCAAAAGGAGCTACTGTTCTTGTCAGTTTGCTAAGCAGATTTGAACTAGACATGGCCATGTGTGTAGGAAGCACAGTTCTTTTGTTCTGAGCAAGCTCACTGTTCTGGCCCTATAGGAAACACAGTAGAGTAGAAGAGTGCTCTTTTCTCAAAAGCAGAGTGTGTTTCTTGTAAGGCGAGCTAGCGTTTGTTTCCCAGTCCTAAATGGAGTTGAATCACATGCAGTTTCTGGTCCTACGAGCAAGAGTTGTTTTCTGGTAAGAAGAGTCACTATTGTGCTCCCATTTTCATACACAGGGCAAATAGCTCTCGCGTCTGTTCCCAGCATGTACAGTGTATTGGACTGAAGAGGATCTACTGTTCTTGTCAGTTTCCTAAGCAGAGTTGAACTAGATATAGTCGGTGTGTGTAGGAAGCACAGTTCTTTTGTTCTGAGCAAGCTCACTATTCTGGCCCTACAAAAAAACACATTAGACTAGAAGAGTGCTGTTTTCTCAAAAGCAGAGTGTATTTCTTGTAAGGCAAGCTAGCGTTTGTTTCCCAGTCTTAAAAGGAGTTGAGTCACATGCAGTTTCTGGTCCTACGAGCAAGAGTTTTTTTCTGGTAGGGAAAGTCACTATTGCGCTCCCATTGTCATTCACAGGGCAAATAGCACTGGCGTCTGTTCCTAGCAAGTACAGTGTATTGATTGGACTGAAGAGGTGCTACTGTTCTTGTCAGTTTCCTAAGCAGAGTTGAACTAGATATAACCCGTGTGTGTAGGAAGCACAGTTCTTTGTTCTGAGCAAGCTCACTATTCTGGCCCTAAAAGAATCACAGTAGAGTAGAAGAGTGCTCTTTTCTCAAATCAGAGTGTGTTTCTTGTAATGCGAGCTAGCATTTGTTTCCTAGTCCTACATGTAGTTGAATCACATGCAGTTTTTGATCCTACGAGCAAGAGTTGTTTTCTGGTAAGGAAAGTCACTATTGTGCTCCCATTGCCATACACAGTGCAAATAGCACTGGCGTCTGTTCCCAGCATGTACAGTGTATTGGCCTCAAAAGGAGCTACTGTTCTTGTCAGTTTGGTAAGCAGAGTTGAACTAGACATGGCCCGTGTGTGTAGGAAGCACAGTTCTTTTGTTCTGAGCAAGCTCACTGTTCGGACCCCATAGTAAACACAGTAGAGTACAAGAGTGCTCTTTTCTCAAAAGGAGAGTATGTTTCTTGTAAGGTGACCTAGTGTTTGTTTCCCAGTCCTAAATGAAGTTGAATCAAATGCAGTTTCTGGTCCTACGAGCAAGAGTTGTTTTCTGGTAAGAAGAGTCACTATTGCGCTCGCGTTGTCATACACAGGGCAAGTAGCACTGGCGTCTGTTCCAAGAATGTACTGTGTATTGGACTGAAGAGGATCTACTATTCTTGTCAGTTTCCTAAGCAGAATTGAACTAGATATGGCCGTGTGTGTATGAAGCACAGTTCTTTTGTTCTGATCAAGCTTACTGTTTTGGCCCTATAGGAAACACAGTAGAGTAGAAGAGTGCTCTTTTCTCATAAGCAGAGTGTGTTTCTTGTAAGGCGAGCTAGCGTTTGTTTCCCAGTGGTAAATGGAGTTGAATCACATGCAGTTTTTGGTCCTACGAACAAGAGTTCTTTTCTGGTAAGGACAGTCACTATTGCGCTCCCACTGCCATACACAGTGCAAATAGCTCTTGCGTCTGTTCCCACCAAGTACAGGGTATTGGACTGAAGAGGAGCTACTGTTCTTGTCAGTTTCCTAAGCAGAGTTGAACTAGATATGGCCCGTGTGTGTAGGAAGCACAGTTCTTTTGTTCTGAGCAAGCTCACTGTTCGGATCCCATAGGAAACACAGTAGAGTAAAAGAGTGGTCTTTTCTCAAAAGCAGAGTGTGTTTCTTGTAAGGCGAGCTAGTGTTTGTTTCCCAGTAAGAAATGGAGTTGAATCCCATTCAGTTTCTGGTCCTACGAGCAAGAGTTGTTATCTGGTAAGAAGAGTCACTATTGTGCTCCCATTTCCATACACAGTGCAAATAGCACTCGCGTCTGTTCACAGCAAGTACAGTGTATTGGAATGAAGAAGAGCTACTGTTCTTGTCAGTTTCCTAAGCAGAGTTGAACTAGATATGTCCCGTGTGTTTAGGAAGCACAGTTCTTTTGTTCTGAGCAAGCTCACTGTTCGGACCCCATAGGAAACACAGTAGAGTAGAAGAGTGCTCTTTTCTCAAAAGCAGAGTGTGTTTCTTGTAATCGAGCTAGGGTTTGTTTCCCAGTCCTAAATGGAGTTGTGTCACATGCAGTTTATGGTCCTATGAGCAAGAGTTGTTTTCTGGTAAGAAGAGTCACTATTGCGCTCCCATTGTCATACAGAGGGCAAATAGCACTGGCGTCTGTTCCCAGCATGTACAGAGTATTGGACTGAAGAGGATCTACTGTTCTTGTGAGTTTCCTAAGCAGAGTTGAACTAGATATAGTCGGTGTGTGTAGGAAGCACAGTTCTTTTCTTCTGAGCAAGCTCACTATTCTGGCCCTACAAAAAAACACATTAGACTAGAAGAGTGCTCTTTTCTCAAAAGCAGAGTTTGTTTATTGTAAGGCGAGCTAGCGTTTGTTTCCCAGTTATAAATGGAGTTGAATCATGTGCAGTTTCTGGTCCTATGAGCAAGAGTTGTTTTCTGGTAAGAAGAGTCACTATTGCGCTCCCATTACCATACACAGGGCAAATAGCACTGGCGTCTGTTCCCAGCATATACAGTGTATTGGACTGAAGAGGAGCTACTGTTCTTGTCAGTTTCCTAAGGAGATTTGAACTAGATATAGCCCGTGTGTGTAGGAAGCACAGTTCTTTTGTTCTGAGCAAGTTCACTATTCTGGCCCTATAGGAAACACAGTAGAGTAGAAGAGTGCTCTTTTCTCAAAAGCAGAGTTTTTTTTTGTAAAGTGAGCTAGCGTTTGTTTCCCAGTCCTAAATGGAGTTGAATCACATGCAGTTTTTGATCCTATGAGCAAGAGTTGTTTTCTGGTAAGGAAAATCACTATTGCGCTCCCATTGCCACACACAGTGCAAAGAGGACTCGCGTCTGTTCCCATCAAGTACAGTGTATTGGACTGAAGAGGAGCTACTGTTCTTGTCAGTGTCCTAAGCAGAGTTGAACTAGATATAGCCCGTGTGTGTAGGAAGCACAGTTCTTTTGTTGTGAGCAAGCTCACTATTCTGGTCCTATAGGAAATACTTTAGAGTAGAAGAGTGCTCTTTTCTCAAAAGCAGAGAGTGTTTCTTGTAAGGTGAGCTAACGTTTGTTTCCCGTCCTAAAAGGAGTTGAATCACATGCAGTTTCTGGTCCTATGAGCAAGAGTTGTTTTCTGGTAAGAAGAGTCACTATTTCGCTCCCATTGCCATATACAGTGCAAATAGCACTCGCGTCTGTTCCCAGCAAGTACAGTGTATGGGACTGAAGAGGATCTACTGTTCTTGTTAGTTTCCTAAGCAAAATTGAACTAGATATGGCCGTGTGTGTAGGAAGCACAGTTCTTTTGTTCTGAGTAAGCTCACTGTTCTGGCCCTATAGGAAACACAGTAGATTAGAAGACTGATCTTTTCTCAAAAGCAGAGTGTGTTTCTTGTAAGGGGACCTAGCATTTGTTTCCCAGTCCTAAATGTAGTTGAATCACATGCAGTTTTTGATCCTACGAGCAAGAGTTGTTTTCTGGTAAGGAAAATCACTATTGCGCTCCCATTGCCACACACAGTGCAAAGAGGACTCGCGTCTGTTCCCAACAAGTTCAGTGTATTGGACTGAAGAGGAGCTCCTGTTCTTGTCAGTTTCCTAAGCAGATTTGAACTAGATATGGCCCGTGTTTGTAGGAAGCACAGTTCTTTTGTACTGTAAGCTCACTGATCGAACCCATAGGAAACACATTAGAGTAGAAGAGTGCCCTTTTATCAAAAGCAGAGTGTTTTTCTTGTAAGGCAAGCTAGCGTTTGTTGCACAGTCCTAAATGGAGTTGAATCACATGCAGTTTCTGGTCCTACGAGCAAGAGTTGTTTTTCTTGTAAGAAGAGTCACTATTGCGCTCCCATTGTCATACACAGGGCAAATAGCACTGGCGTCTGTTCCCAGCATGTACAGTGTATTGGACTGAAGAGGATGTACTGTTCTTGTCAGTTTCCTAAGCAGAGTTGAAATAGATATGTCCCGTGTGTGTAGGAAGCACAGTTCTTTTGTTCTGAGCACGCTCACTATTCTGGCCCTATAGGAAACACAGTAGAGTAGAAGAGTGCTCTTTTCTCAAAAGCAGAGTGTTTTTCTTGTAAAGCGAGCTAGCGTTTGTTTCCCACTCCTAAATGGAGTTGAATCACATGCAGTTTCTGGTCCTACGAGCAAGAGTTGTTTTCTGGTAAGAAGAGTCACTATTGTGCTCCCATTGTCATACACAGGGCAAATAGCACTGGCGTCTGTTACCAGCAAGTACAGTGTATGGGACGGAAGAGGATCTACTGTTCTTGTCCGTTTCCTAAGCAGAATTGAACTAAATATGGCCTTGTGTGTAGGAAGCACAGTTCTTTTGTTCTGAGCAAGCTCACTGTTTTGGCCCTCTAGGAAACACAGTAGAGTAGAAGAGTGCTCTATTCTCAAAAGCAGAGTGTGTTTCTTGTAAGGCGAGCTAGCGTTTGTTTCCCAGTCCTAAATGGAGTTGAATCACATGCAGTTTTTTGTCCTACGAGCTAGAGTTGTTTTCTGGTAAGGAAAGTCACTATTGAGCTCCCATTGCCATACATAGTGCAAATAGCACTCACGTCTGTTCCAAGCAAGTACACTGTATTTAACTGAAGATGAGCTACTGTTCTTCTTAGTTTCCTAAGCAGAGTTGAACTAGATATAGCACGTGTGTGTAGGAAGCACAGTTCTTTTGTTCTGAGCAAGCTCACTGTTCTGGCCCTATAGGAAACACAGTAAAGAAGAGTGATCTTTTCCCAAAAGCAGAGTGTGTTTCTTGTAAGCGGAGCTAGCATTTGTTTCCCAGTCCTAAATGGAGTTGAATCACGTGCAGTTTTTGATCCTAAGAGCAAGAGTTGTTTTCTGGTAAGGAAAATCACTATTGCGCTCCCATTGCCACACACAGTGCAAAGAGGACTCGCGTCTGTTCCCATCAAGTACAGTGTATTGGACTGAAGAGGAGCTACTGTTCTTGTCAGTTTCCTAAGCAGAGTTGAACTAGATATGGCCCGTGTGTGTAGGAAGCACAGTTCTTTTGTACTATAAGCTCACTGATCGAACCCATAGGAAACACATTAGAGTAGAAGACTGCCCTTTTCTCAAAAGCAGAGTGTTTTTCTTGTAAGGCAAGCTAGCGTTTGTTGCGCAGTCCTAAATGGAGTTGAATTACATGCAGTTTCTGGTCCTACGATCAAGAGTTTTTTTTCTGGTAAGAAAAGTCACTATTGAATTCCCATTGTCATACACTGGGCAAATAGCACTGGCGTCTGTTCCCAGCAAGTACAGTGTATTGGACTGAAGAGGAGCTACTGTTCTTGTCAGTTTCCTAAGCAGAGTTGAACTAGATATAGCCCGTGTGTGTAAGAAGCACAGTACTTTTGTTCTGAGCAAGCTCACTGTTTGGACCACAAAGGAAACACAGTAGAGTAGAAGAGTGCTCTTTTCTCAAAAGCAGAGTGTGTTTCTTGTAAGGCGAGCTAGCGTTTGTTTCGCAGTCCTAAATGGAGTTGAATCACATGCAGTTTGTGGTCCTATGAGCAAGAGATGTTTTCTGGTAAGAAGAGTCACTATTGCGGTCCCATTGTCGTACACATTGCAAATAGCACTAGCATCTTTCCCCTGCATGTACAGTGTATTGGACTGAAGAGGATCTACTGTTCTTGTCAGTTTCCTAAGCAGAATTGAACTGGATATGTCCCGTGTGTGTAGGAAGCACAGTTCTTTTGTTCTGAGCAAGCTCACTGTTCAGACCTCATAGGAATTACTGCAGAGTAGAAGAGTGCTCTTTTCTCAAAAGCAGAGTGTGTTTCTTGTAAGGCGAGCTAGCGTTTCTTTAGCAGTCCTAAATGGAGTTGAATCCCATGCAGTTTCTGGTCCTACGAGCAAGAGTTGTTTTCTGGTAAGAAGAGTCACTATTGCGCTCCCATTATCATACACAGGGCAAAAAGCACTGGCGTCTGTTCCCAGCATGTACAGTGTATTGGACTGAAGAGGAGCTACTGTTCTTGTCAGTTTCCTAAGCAGAGTTGAACTAGATATAGCCCGTGTGTGTAGGAAGCACAGTTATTTTGTTCTGAGCAAGCTCATTATTCTGGCCATATAGGAAACACAGTAGAGTAGAAGACTGCTCTTATCTCAAAAGCAGAGTGTTTTTCTTGAAAAGCGAGCTAGAGTTTGTTTCCCAGTCCTAAATGGAGTTGAATCACATGCAGTTTCTGGTCCTACGAGCAAGAGTTGTTTTCTGGTAAGAAGTGTCACTATTGTGCTCCCATTGTCATACACAGGGCAAATAGCACTGGCGTCTGTTACCAGCAAGTACAGTGTATGGGACGGAAGAGGATCTACTGTTCTTGTCAGTTTTCTAAGCAGAATTGAACTTGATATGGCCGTGTGTGTAGGAAGCACAATTCTTTTGTTCTGAGCAAGCTCACTGTTTTGGCCCTGTAGGAAACACAGTAGAGTAGAAGAGTGCTCTTTTTTCAAAAGCAGAGTGTGTTTCTTGTAAGGCGAGCTAGCGTTTGTTTCCCAGTCCTAAATTGAGTTGAATCACATGCAGTTTTTGGTCCTAAGAGCTAGAGTTGTTTTCTGGTAAAGAAAGTCTCTATTGAGCTCCCATTGCCATACATAGTGCAAATAGCACTCTCGTCTGTTTCCAGCAAGTACACTGTATTGGACTGAAGATGAGCTACTGTTCTTCTCAGTTTCCTAAGCAGAGTTGAACTAGATATGGCCCCTGTGCGTAGGAAGCACAGTTCTTTTTTTCTCAGCAAGCTCACTATTCTGGCCCTATAGGAAACACAGTAGAGTAGAAGAGTGCTCTTTTCTCAAAAGCAGATTCTGTTTCTTGTAAGGCCAGCTAGCGTTTGGTTCCCAGTCTTAAATAGAGTTGAATCACATCCAGTTTCTGGTCCTACGAGCTAGAGTTGTTTTCTGGTAAGGAAAGTCACTATTGCGCTCCCATTGACATACACAGTGCAAATAGCACTCGCGTCAGTTCCCAGCAAGTACAGTGTATTGGACTGAAGAGGAGCTACTGTTCTTGTCAGTTTCCTAAGTAGAGTTGAACTAGATATGGCCCGTGTGTGTAGGAAGCACAGTTCTTTTGTTCTGAGCAAGCTCACTGTTCGGACTCCATAGGAAACACTGTAGAGTAGAAGAGTGCTCTTTTCTCAAAAGAAGAGAGTGTTTCTTGTAAGGCGAGCTAGCGTTTGTTTCCCTTCCTAAAAGGAGTTGGATCACATGCAGTTTCTGGTCCTACGAGCAAGAGTTGTTTTCTGGTAAGAAGAGTCACTATTTCGTTCCCATTGCCATATACAGTGCAAATAGCACTCGCGTCTGTTCCCAGCAAGTACAGTGTATGGGACTGAAGAGGATCTACTGTTCTTGTTAGTTTCCTAAGCAAAATTGAACTAGATATGGCCGTGTGTGTAGGAAGCACAGTTCTTTTGTTCTGAGTAAGCTCACTGTTCTGGCCCTATAGGAAACACAGTAGAGTAGAAGAGTGATCTATTCTCAAAAGCAGAGGGTGTTTCTTGTAAGGGGAGCTAGCGTTTGTTTCCCAGTCCTAAATGGAGTTGAATCACGTGCAGTTTTTGATCCTATGAGCAAGAGTTGTTTTCTGGTAAGGAAAATCACTATTGCGCTGCCATTGCCACACACAGTGCAAAGAGGACTCGCGTCTGTTCCCATCAAGTACAGTGTATTGGACTGAAGAGGAGCTACTGTTCTTGTCAGTTTCCTAAGCAGAGTTGAACTAGATATGGCCCGTGTGTGTAGGAATCACAGTTCTTTTGTACTGTAAGCTCACTGATCGAACCCATAGGAAACACATTAGAGTAGAAGAGTGCCCTTTTCTCAAAAGCAGAGTGTTTTTCTTGTAAGGAAAGCTAGTGTTTGTTGCGCAGTCCTAAATGGAGTTCAATCACATGCAGTTTCTGGTCCTACGAGCAAGAGTTTTTTTTCTGGTAAGAAGAGTCACTACTGAACTCTCATTGTCATACTCAAGGCAAATAGCACTGGCGTCTGTTCCCAGCAAGTACAGTGTATTGGACTGAAGAGGAGCTACTGTTCTTGTCAGTTTCCTAAGCAGAGTTGAACTAGATATAGTCCGTGTGTGTAGGAAGCACAGTTCTTTTGTTCTGACAAGCTCACTATTCTGGCACTATAGGAAACACAGTAGAGTAGAAGAGTGCTCTTTTCTCATAAGCAGAGTGTGTTTCTTGTAAGGCGAGCTAGCGTTTGTTTCCCAGTCCTAAATTGAGTTGAATCACATGTAGTTTCTGGTCCTACGAGCAAGAGTTGTTTTCTGGTAAGAAGAGTCACTATTGCGCTCCCATTGACATATAGAGGGCAAATAGCACTGGCGTCTGTTCCCAGCATGTACAGTGTATTGGAATGAAGAGGAGCTACTGTTCTTGTCAGTTTCCTAAGCAGAGTTGAACTAGATATAGTCGGTGTGTGTAGGAAGCACAGTTCTTTTGTTCTGAGCAAGCTCACTATTCTGGCCCTACGAAAAACACATTAGACTAGAAGAGTACTCTTTTCTCAAAAGCAGAGTGTGTTTCTTGTAAGGCGAGCTAGTGTTTGTTTCCCAGTCTGAAATGGAGTTGAATCCCCTGCAGTTTCTGGTCCTACGAGCAAGAGTTGTTGTCTGGTAAGAAGAGTCACTATTGTGCTCCCATTGTCATACACGGGGCAAATAGCACTGGCGTCTGTTCCCAGCATGTACAGTGTATTGGACTGAAGAGGATCTACTGTTCTTGTCAGTTTCCTAAGCAGAATTGAACTAGATATGGCTGTGTGTGTAGGAAGCACAGTTCTTTTGTTCTGAGCATGCTCACTGTTCTGGCCCTATAGGATACACAGTAGAGTAGAAGAGTGATCGTTTCTCAAAAGCAGAGTGTGTTTCTTGTAAGGTGAGCTAGCGTTTGTTTCCCAGTTCTAAATGGAGTTGAATCACATGCAGTTTCTGGTCATACTAGCAAGCGTCGTTTTCTGGTAGGAAAGTCACTATTGTGCTCCCATTGCCACACACAGTGCAAATAGCACTCGCGTCTGTTCCCAGCCAGTAAAGTGTATTGGACTGAAGAGGAGCTATTGTTCTTGTCAGTTTCCTAAGCAGAGTTGAACTAGATATGGCCCGTGTGTGTAGGAAGCACAGTTCTTTTGTTCTGAGCAAGCTCACTTTTCGGACCCCATAGGAAACACATTAGAGTAGAAGAGTGCTCTTTTCTAAAAAGTAGGGGGTGTTTCTTGTAAGGAGAGCTTGCGTTTGTTTCCCAGTCCTAAATGGAGTTGAATCACATGCATATTCTGGTCCTATGAGCAAGAGTTATATTCTGGTAAGAAGAGTCTCTATTGTGCTCCCACTGACATACACAGGGCAAATAGCACTGGCGTCCCTTCCCAGCATGTACAGTGTATTGGACTGAAGAGGAGCTACTGTTCTTGTCAGTTTCCTAAGCAGAGTTGAACTAGATATGGCCGTGTGTGTAGGAAGCACAGTTCTTTTGTTCTGAGCAAGCTCACTGTTCAGAACCCATAGGAAACACAGTAGAGTAGAGAGTGCTCTTTTCTCAAAAGCAGAGTGTGTTTCTTGTAAGGCAAGCTAGTGTTTGTTTCCCAGTCATAAATGGAGTTGAATCACATGCAGTTTCTGGTCCTAAGAGCAAGAGCTGTTTTCTGGTAAGAAGAGTCACTATTGCACTCCCATTGGCATACACAGGGCAAATAGCACTGGCGTATGTTCCCAGAATATACAGTGTATAGGACGGAAGAGGATCTACTGTTCTTGTCAGTTTCCTAAGCAGAATTGAACTAGATATGGCCGTGTGTGTATGAAGCACAGTTCTTTTGTTCTGAGCAAGCTCACTCTTTTGGCCCTATAGGAAACACATTAGAGTAGAAGAGTCCTCTTTTGTCAAAAGCAGAGTGTGTTTCTTGTAAGGCGAGCTAGCGTTTGTTTCCCAGTCCTAAATGAAGTTGAATCACATGAAGTTTTTGGTCCCACGAGCAAGAGTTGTTTTCTGGTAAGAAGAGTCACTATTGCGCTCCCATTGTCATACACAGGGCAAATAGCACTGGTGTCTGTTCCCAGCATGTACACTGTATTGGACTGAAGAGGATCTACTGTTCTTGTCAGTTTCCTAAGCAGAGTTGAACTAGATATGGCCGTGTGTGTAGGAAGCACAGTTCTTTTGTTCTGAGCAAGCTCACTCTTTTGGCCCTATAGGAAACACAGTAGAGTAGAAGAGTGCTCTTTTCTCAAAAGCAGAGTGTGTTTCTTGTAAGACGAGCTAGCGTTTGTTTCCTAGTCCTAAATGGAGTTGAATCACATGCAGTTTTTGGTCCTACGAGCTAGACTTGTTTTCTGGTAAGGAAAGTCACTATGCGCTCCCATTGCCACACACAGTGCATAGAGGACTCGCGTCTGTTCCCATCAAGTACAGTGTATTGGACTGAAGAGGAGCTACTGTTCTTGTCAGTTTCCTAAGCAGAGTTGAACTAGATATGGCCCGTGTGTAGGAAGCAATGTTCTTTTGTTCTGAGCAAGCTGACTGTTCGGACCGCATAGGAAACACAGTAGAGTAGAAGAGTGCTCTTTTCTCAAAGCAGAGTGTGTTTTTTGTAAGGCGAACTAGTGCATGTTTCCCAGTCTGAAATGGAGTTGAATCCCATGCAGTTTCTGGTCCTACGAGCAAGGGATGTTAACTGGTAAGAAGAGTCACTATTGCCCTCCCATTGCCATATACAGTACAAATAGCTCTCGCGTTGTTCCCAGCAAGTACAGTGTATTGGACTGAAGAGGAGCTACTGTTCTTGTCAGTTTCCTAAGCGGAGTTAAACTAGATATGGTCCGTGTGCGTAGGAAGCACAGTTCTTTTGTTCTGAGCAAGCTCACTATTCTGGCCCTATAGGAAACACAGTAGAGTAGAAGAGTGCACTTTTCTGAGAAGCAGAGTGTGTTTCTTGTAAGGCGAGCTAGCATTTGTTTCCCAGTCCTAAATGGAGTTGAATCACATGCAGTTTCTGGTCCTACCAGCAAGAGTTGTTTTCTGGTAAGATGAGTCACTATTGCACTCCCAATGTCATACACAGGGCAAATAGCACTGGCGTCTGTTCCCAGCATGTACAGTGTATTGGACTGAAGAGGAGCTACTGTTCTTGTCAGTTTCCTTAGCAGAATTGAACTAGATATGTCCGTGTGTGTAGGAAGCACAGTTCTTTTGTTCTCAGCAAGCTCACTCTTTTGGCCCTATAGGAAACACAGTAGAGTAGAAGAGTGCTCTTTTCTCAAAAGCAGAGTGTTTTTCTTGTAAGGCGAGCTAGCGTTTGTTTCCCAGTCCTAAATTGAGTTGAATCACATGCAGTTTTTGGTCCTACGAGCTAGAGTTGTTTTCTGGTAAGGAAAGTCACTATTGCGCTCCCATTGACACACAGTGCAAAGAGGACTCGCGTCTGTTCCCATCAAGTACAGTGTATTGGACTGAAGAGGAGCTACTGTTCTTGTCATTTTCCTAAGCAGAGTTGAACTAGATATGGCCCGTGTTTGTAGGAAGCCCAGTTCTTTTGTACTGTAAGCTCACTGATCGAACCCATAGGAAACAGAGTAGAGTAGAAGAGTGCTCTTTTCTCTAAAGCAGAGTGTGTTTCTTGTAAGGCGAGCTAGCATTTGTTTCCCAGTCCTAAATGGAGTTGAATCACATGCAGATTCTGGTTCTACGAGCAAGAGTTGTTTTCTGGTAAGAAGAGTCACTATTGCGCTCCCATTGTCATACACAGGGCAAACAGCACTGGCGTCTGTTCCCAGGATGTACAGTGTATTGGACTGAAGAGGATCTCCTGTTCTTGTCAGTTTCCTAAGCAGAATTGAACTAGATATGGCCATGTGTGTAGGAAGCACAGTTCTTTTGTTCTGAGCAAGCTCACTGTTTTGGCCCTATAGGAAACACAGTAGAGTAGAAGAGTGCTCTTTTCTCAAAAGCAGAGTGAGTTTCTTGTAAGGCGAGCTAGCGTTTGTTTCCCAGTCCTAAATGGAGTTGAATCACATGCAGTTTTTGTTCCTACGAGCTAGAGTTGTTTTCTGGTAAGGAAAATCACTATTGCGCTCCCATTGCCACACACAGTGCAAAGAGGACTCGCGTCTGTTCCCATCAAGTACAATGTATTTGACTGAAGAGGAGCTACTGTTCTTGTCAGTTTCCTAAGCAGAGTTGAACTAGATATGGCCCCTGTGTTTAAGAAGCAAAGTTTTTTTGTTCTGAGCAAGCTGACTGTTCGGACCCCATAGGAAACAGAGTAGAGTAGAAGAGTGCTCTTTTTTCAAAGCAGAGCATGTTACTTGTAAGGCGAACTAGTGCTTGTTTCCCAGTCTGAAATGGAGTTGAATCACATGGAGTTTTTGGTCCTACGAGCAAGAGATGTTAACTGGTAAGAAAAGTCACTATTGCCCTCCCATTGCCATATTCAGTGCAAATAGCTCTCGCGTTGTTCCCAGCAAGTACAGTGTATTGGACTGAAGAGGAGCTACTCTTCTTGTCAGTTTCCTAAGCGGAGTTAAACTAGATATGGCCCGTGTGTGTAGGAAGCACAGTTCTTTTGTTCTGAGCAAGCTCACTATTCTGGCCCTATACGAAACACAGTAGAGTAGAAGAGTGCTCTTTTCTGAGAAGCAGAGTGTGTTTCTTGTAAGGCGAGCTAGCATTTGTTTCCCAGTCCTAAATGGAGTTGAATCACATGCAGTTTCTGGATCTACGAGCAAGAGTTGTTTTCTCGTAAGGAGAGTCACTATTGCGCTCCCATTGTCATACACATTGCAAATAGCACTGGCATCTGTTCCCTGCATGTACATTGTATTGGACTGAAGAGGATCTACTGTTCTTGTCAGTTTCCTAAGCAGAGTTGAACTAGATATGGCCCGTGTGTGTAGGAAGCCCAGTTCTTTTTTACTGTAAGCTCACTGATCGAACCCATAGGAAACACATTAGAGTAGAAGAGTGAACTTTTCTCAAAAGCAGAGTGTGTTTCTTGTAAGGCGAGCTAGCCTTTGTTTCCCAGTCCTAAATGGAGTTGAATCACAAGCAGTTTCTGGTCCTATGAGCAAGAGTTGTTTTCTGGTAAGAAGAGTCACTATTGCACTCCCATTGTCATACACAGGGCAAATAGCACTGGCGTCTGTTCCCAGCATGTACAGTGTATTGGACTGAAGAGGATCTACTGTTCTTGTCAGTTTCCTAAGCAGAATTGAACTAGATATGGCCATGTGTGTAGGAAGCACAGTTCTTTTGTTCTGAGCATCCTCACAGTTCTGGCCCTATAGAAAACACAATAGAGTAGAAGAGTGATCTTTTCTCAAAATCAGAGAATGTGTTTCTTGTAAGGCGAGCTAGCGTTTGTTTCCCAGTCCTAAATGGAGTTGAATCACATGCAGTTTTTGATCCTAACAGCAAGAGTTGTTTTCTGGTAAGGTAAGTCACTATTGTGCTCCCATTGCCATACACAGTGCAAATAGCACTTGTGTCTGTTCCCAGCAAGTACAGTGTATTGGACTGAAGAGGAGCTACTGTTCTTGTCAGTTTCGTAAGCAGAATTGACCTAGATATTGCCGGTGTGTGTAGGAAGCACAGTTCTTTTGTTCTGAGCAAGCTCACTATTCTGGCCCTACAGGAAACACAGTAGAGTAGAAGAGTGCTCTTTTCTCAAAAGCAGAGTATGTTTCTTGTAAGGCGAGCTAGCGTTTGTTTCACAGTCGTAAATGGAGTTGAATCACATGCAGTTTCTGATCCTACGAGCAAGAGTTGTTTTCTGGTAAGAAGAGTCAATATTGCGCTCCCATTGTCATACACATTACAAATAGCACTGGCGTCTGTTCCCAGCATGTACAGTGTATTGGACTGAAGAGGATATACTGTTCTTGTCAGTTTCCTAAGCAGAATTGAACTAGATATGGCCGTGTGTGTAGGAAGCACAGTTCTTTTGTTCTGAGCAAGCTCACTGTTCTAGCCCTATAGGAAACACAGTAGAGTAGAAGAGAGATCTTTTTTCAAAAGCAGAGTGTTTTTCTTGTAAGGCGACCTAGTGTTTGTTTCCCAGTCCTAAATGGAGTTGAATCACAAGCAGTTTCTGGTCCTACGAGCAAGAGTTGTTTTCTGATAAGAAGAGTCACTATTCCACTCCCATTGACATACACAATACAAATATGCTGGCGTCTGTTCCCAGCATGTACAGTGTATTGGACTGAAGAGTATCTACTGTTCTTGTCAGTTTCCTAAGCAGAATTTAACTAGATATGGCCGTGTGTGTAGGAAGCACAGTTCTTTTGTTCTGAGCAAGCTCACTGTTCTGGCCCTATAGGAAACACAGTAGAGTAGAAGAGTGATCTTTTCTCAAAAGCAGAGTGTGTTTCTTGTAAGGCGAGCTAGTGTTTGTTTCCCAGTCCTAAAAGGAGTTGAATCACATGCCGTTTTTGGTCCTACGAGCAAGAGTTGTTTTCTGTTAAGGAAAGTCACTATTGTGCTCCCATTGCCAAACATAATGCAAATAGCACTCACGTCTGTTCCCATTAAGTACAGTGTATTGGACTGAAGTGTAGCTACTGTTCTTGTCAGTTTCCTAAATTGAGTTGAACAGATATGGTCCGTGTGTGAAGGAAGCACAGTTCTTTTGTTCTGAGCAAGCTCACTATTCAGACCACATAGGAAACACTGTAGAGTAGAAGAGTGCTCTTTTATCAAAAGCAGAGTGTGTTTCTTGTATGGCGAGCTAGCGTTTGTTTTGCAGTCCTAAATGGAGTTGAATCACATGCAGTTTCTTGTCCTAAGAGCAAGAGTTGTTTTCTGGTAAGAAGAGTCACTATTGAGCTCCCATTGTCATACACAGGGCAAATAGCACTGGTGTCTGTTCCCAGCATGTACACTGTATTGGACTGAAGAGGATCTACTGTTCTTGTCAGTTTCCTAAGCAGAGTTGAACTAGATATGGCCGTGTGTGTAGGAAGAACAGTTCTTTTCTTCTGAGCAAGCTCACTGTTCGGACACCATAGGAAATACAGTAGAGTGGAAGAGTGCCCTTTTTCAAAAGCAGAGTGTGTTTCTTGTAAGGCGAGTTAGCCTTTGTTTCTCAGTCCTAAATGGAGTTGAATCACATGCAGTTTCTGGTCCTACGAGCAAGAGTTGTTTTCTGGTAAGAAGAGTCACTAGTGTGCTCCCATTTTCATTCACAGGGCACATAGCACTGGCATCTGTTCCCAGCATGTACAGTGTATTGGACTTAAGAGGATCTACTGTTCTTGTCAGTTTCCTAAGCAGAATTGATCTAGATATGGCGCGTGTGTGTAGGAAGCACAGTTCTTTTGTTCTGAGCAAGCTCACTGTTCTGGCCCTATAGGAAACATAGTAGAGTAGAAGAGTGCTCTTTTCTCAAAAGCAGAGTGTGTTTCTTGTAAGGCGAGCTAGCGTTTGTTTCCAAGTCTTAAATGGAGTTGAATCACATGCAAATCTGGTCCTATGAGCAATAGTTGTTTTCTGGTAAGAAGAGTCATTATTGTGCTCCCATTGTCATACAAAAAGCAAATAGCACTGTCGTCTGTTCCCAGCATGTACAGTGTATTGGACTGAAGAGGAGCTACTGTTCTTGTCAGTTTCCTAAACAGAATTGAACTAGATATGGCCGTGTGTGTAGGAAGCACAGTTCTTTTGTTCTTAGCAAGCTCACTGTTCTGGCCCTATAGGAAACACAGTAGAGTAGAAGAGTGCTCTTTTCTCAAAAGCAGAGTGTGTTGCTTGTAAGGCGAGGTAGCGTTTGTTTTCCAGTCCTAAATGGAGTTGAATCACATGCAGTTGTTGGTCCCACGAGCAAGAGTTGTTTTCTGGTAAGAAGAGTCACTAGTGTGCTCCCATTGTCATTCACAGGGCATATAGCACTGGCATCTGTTCCCAGCATGTACAGTGTATTGGACTTAAGAGGATCTACTGTTCTTGTCAGTTTCCTAAGCAGAATTGATCTAGATATGGCGCGTGTGTGTAGGAAGCACAGTTCTTTTGTTCTGAGCAAGCTCACTGTTCTGGCCCTATAGGAAACATAGTAGAGTAGAAGAGTGCTCTTTTCTCAAAAGCAGAGTGTGTTTCTTGTAAGGCGAGCTAGCGTTTGTTTCCAAGTCTTAAATGGAGTTGAATCACATGCAAATCTGGTCCTATGAGCAATAGTTGTTTTCTGGTAAGAAGAGTCATTATTGTGCTCCCATTGTCATACAAAAAGCAAATAGCACTGTCGTCTGTTCCCAGCATGTACAGTGTATTGGACTGAAGAGGAGCTACTGTTCTTGTCAGTTTCCTAAACAGAATTGAACTAGATATGGCTGTGTGTGTAGGAAGCACAGTTCTTTTGTTCTGAGCAAGCTCACTGTTCTGGCCCTACAGGAAACACAGTAGAGTAGAAGAGTGCTCTTTTCTCAAAAGCAGAGTGTGTTGCTTGTAAGGCGAGGTAGCGTTTGTTTTCCAGTCCTAAATGGAGTTGAATCACATGCAGTTGTTGGTCCCACGAGCAAGAGTTGTTTTCTGGTAAGGAAAGTCACTATTGTGCTCCCATTGCCATGCACAGTGCAAAGAGCACTCGCGTCTGATCCCAGCAAGTACAGTGTATTGTACTGAAGATGAGGTATTGTTCTTGTCAGTTTCCTAAGCAGAGTTGAACTAGATATGGACCGTGTGTGTAGGAAGCACAGTTCTTTTGTTCTGAGCAAGCTCAATGTTCGGACCCCATAGGAAACACAGTGGAGTAGAAGAGTGCTCGTTTCTCAAAAGCAGAGTGTGTTTCTTGTAATGCTAGCTAGCGTTTGTTTCCCAGTCCTAAATGTAGTTGAATCCCATGCAGTTTTTCGTCCTATGATCAAGAGTTGTTTTCTGGTAAGAAGAGTCACTATAGCGCTCCAATTGCCATACACACTGCAAATAGCACTCGCGTCTGTTCCCAGCAAGTAATGTGTATTGGACTGAAGAGGAGCTACTGTTCTTGTCAGATTCCTAAGCAGAGTTGAACTAGATATGGCCCGTGTGTTAAGGAAGCACAGTTCTTTTGTTCTGAGCAAGCTCACTTTTCGAACCCCATAGGAAACACATTAGATTGAAGAGTGCTCTTTTCTCAAAAGCATAGTGTGTTTCTTGTAAGGCGAGCTAGGGTTTGTTTCCCTGTCCTAAATGGATTTGAATCGAATGCAGTTTCTGGTCCAACGAGCAAGAGTTGTTGTCTGGTAAGAAGAGTCACTATTGTGCTCCCATTGTCATACACGGGGCAAATAGCACTGGCGTCTGTTCCCAGCATGTACAGTGTATTGGACTGAAGAGGATCTACTGTTCTTGTCAGTTTCCTAAGCAGAATTGAACTAGATATGGCTGTGTGTGTAGGAAGCACAGTTCTTTTGTTCTGAGAATACTCACTGCTCTGGCCCTATAGGAAACACAGTAGAGTAGAAGAGTGATCGTTTCTCAAAAGCAGAGTGTGTTTCTTGTAAGGTGAGCTAGCGTTTGTTTCCCAGTTCTAAATGGAGTTGAATCACATGCAGTTTCTGGTCATACTAGCAAGCGTCGTTTTCTGGTAGGAAAGTCACTATTGTGCTCCCATTGCCAAACATAATGCAAATAGCACTCGCGTCTGTTCCCATTAAGTACAGTGTATTGGACTGAAGTGTAGCTACTGTTCTTGTCAGTTTCCTAAATTGAGTTGAACAGATATGGTCCGTGTGTGAAGGAAGCACAGTTCTTTTGTTCTGAGCAAGCTCACTGTTCAGACCACATAGGAAACACTGTAGAGTAGAAGAGTGCTCTTTTATCAAAAGCAGAGTGTGTTTCTTGTAAGGCGAGCTAGCGTTTGTTTTGCAGTCCTAAATGGAGTTGAATCACATGCAGTTTCTTGTCCTAGGAGCAAGAGTTGTTTTCTGGTAAGAAGAGTCACTATTGAGCTCCCATTGTCATACACAGGGCAAATAGCACTGGTGTCTGTTCCCAGCATGTACACTGTATTGGACTGAAGAGGATCTACTGTTCTTGTCAGTTTCCTAAGCAGAGTTGAACTAGATATGGCCGTGTGTGTAGGAAGAACAGTTCTTTTCTTCTGAGCAAGCTCACTGTTCGGACACCATAGGAAATACAGTAGAGTGGAAGAGTGCCCTTTTTCAAAAGCAGAGTGTGTTTCTTGTAAGGCGAGTTAGCCTTTGTTTCTCAGTCCTAAATGGAGTTGAATCACATGCAGTTTCTGGTCCTACGAGCAAGAGTTGTTTTCTGGTAAGAAGAGTCACTAGTGTGCTCCCATTGTCATTCACAGGGCATATAGCACTGGCATCTGTTCCCAGCATGTACAGTGTATTGGACTTAAGAGGATCTACTGTTCTTGTCAGTTTCCTAAGCAGAATTGATCTAGATATGGCGCGTGTGTGTAGGAAGCACAGTTCTTTTGTTCTGAGCAAGCTCACTGTTCTGGCCCTATAGGAAACATAGTAGAGTAGAAGAGTGCTCTTTTCTCAAAAGCAGAGTGTGTTTCTTGTAAGGCGAGCTAGCGTTTGTTTCCAAGTCTTAAATGGAGTTGAATCACATGCAAATCTGGTCCTATGAGCAATAGTTGTTTTCTGGTAAGAAGAGTCATTATTGTGCTCCCATTGTCATACAAAAAGCAAATAGCACTGTCGTCTGTTCCCAGCATGTACAGTGTATTGGACTGAAGAGGAGCTACTGTTCTTGTCAGTTTCCTAAACAGAATTGAACTAGATATGGCCGTGTGTGTAGGAAGCACAGTTCTTTTGTTCTTAGCAAGCTCACTGTTCTGGCCCTATAGGAAACACAGTAGAGTAGAAGAGTGCTCTTTTCTCAAAAGCAGAGTGTGTTGCTTGTAAGGCGAGGTAGCGTTTGTTTTCCAGTCCTAAATGGAGTTGAATCACATGCAGTTGTTGGTCCCACGAGCAAGAGTTGTTTTCTGGTAAGAAGAGTCACTAGTGTGCTCCCATTGTCATTCACAGGGCATATAGCACTGGCATCTGTTCCCAGCATGTACAGTGTATTGGACTTAAGAGGATCTAGTGTTCTTGTCAGTTTCCTAAGCAGAATTGATCTAGATATGGCGCGTGTGTGTAGGAAGCACAGTTCTTTTGTTCTGAGCAAGCTCACTGTTCTGGCCCTATAGGAAACATAGTAGAGTAGAAGAGTGCTCTTTTCTCAAAAGCAGAGTGTGTTTCTTGTAAGGCGAGCTAGCGTTTGTTTCCAAGTCTTAAATGGAGTTGAATCACATGCAAATCTGGTCCTATGAGCAATAGTTGTTTTCTGGTAAGAAGAGTCATTATTGTGCTCCCATTGTCATACAAAAAGCAAATAGCACTGTCGTCTGTTCCCAGCATGTACAGTGTATTGGACTGAAGAGGAGCTACTGTTCTTGTCAGTTTCCTAAACAGAATTGAACTAGATATGGTCGTGTGTGTAGGAAGCACAGTTCTTTTGTTCTGAGCAAGCTCACTGTTCTGGCCCTACAGGAAACACAGTAGAGTAGAAGAGTGCTCTTTTCTCAAAAGCAGAGTGTGTTGCTTGTAAGGCGAGGTAGCGTTTGTTTTCCAGTCCTAAATGGAGTTGAATCACATGCAGTTGTTGGTCCCACGAGCAAGAGTTGTTTTCTGGTAAGGAAAGTCACTATTGTGCTCCCATTGCCATGCACAGTGCAAAGAGCACTCGCGTCTGATCCCAGCAAGTACAGTGTATTGTACTGAAGATGAGGTATTGTTCTTGTCAGTTTCCTAAGCAGAGTTGAACTAGATATGGACCGTGTGTGTAGGAAGCACAGTTCTTTTGTTCTGAGCAAGCTCAATGTTCGGACCCCATAGGAAACACAGTGGAGTAGAAGAGTGCTCGTTTCTCAAAAGCAGAGTGTGTTTCTTGTAATGCTAGCTAGCGTTTGTTTCCCAGTCCTAAATGTAGTTGAATCCCATGCAGTTTTTCGTCCTATGATCAAGAGTTGTTTTCTGGTAAGAAGAGTCACTATAGCGCTCCAATTGCCATACACACTGCAAATAGCACTCGCGTCTGTTCCCAGCAAGTAATGTGTATTGGACTGAAGAGGAGCTACTGTTCTTGTCAGATTCCTAAGCAGAGTTGAACTAGATATGGCCCGTGTGTGTAGGAAGCACAGTTCTTTTGTTCTGAGCAAGCTCACTTTTCGAACCCCATAGGAAACACATTAGATTGAAGAGTGCCCTTTTCTCAAAAGCATAGTGTGTTTCTTGTAAGGCGAGCTAGGGTTTGTTTCCCTGTCCTAAATGGATTTGAATCGAATGCAGTTTCTGGTCCAACGAGCAAGAGTTGTTGTCTGGTAAGAAGAGTCACTATTGTGCTCCCATTGTCATACACGGGGCAAATAGCACTGGCGTCTGTTCCCAGCATGTACAGTGTATTGGACTGAAGAGGATCTACTGTTCTTGTCAGTTTCCTAAGCAGAATTGAACTAGATATGGCTGTGTGTGTAGGAAGCACAGTTCTTTTGTTCTGAGAATGCTCACTGCTCTGGCCCTATAGGAAACACAGTAGAGTAGAAGAGTGATCGTTTCTCAAAAGCAGAGTGTGTTTCTTGTAAGGTGAGCTAGCGTTTGTTTCCCAGTTCTAAATGGAGTTGAATCACATGCAGTTTCTGGTCATACTAGCAAGCGTCGTTTTCTGGTAGGAAAGTCACTATTGTGCTCCCATTGCCACACACAGTGCAAATAGCCCTCGCGTCTGTTCCCAGCCAGTAAAGTGTATTGGACTGAAGAGGAGCTACTGTTCTTGTCAGTTTCCTAAGCAGAGTTGAACTAGGTATGGCCCGTGTGTGTAGGAAGCACAGTTCTTTTGTTCTGAGCAAGCTCACTTTTCGGACCCCATAGGAAACACATTAGAGTAGAAGAGTGCTCTTTTCTAAAAAGTAGAGTGTGTTTCTTGTAAGGAGAGCTTGCGTTTGTTTCCCAGTCCTAAATGGAGTTGAATCACATGCATATTCTGGTCCTATGAGCAAGAGTTATATTCTGGTAAGAAGAGTCACTATTGTGATCCCACTGACATACACAGGGCAAATAGCACTGGCGTCCCTTCCCAGCATGTACAGTGTATTGGACTGAAGAGGATCTACTGTTCTTGTCAGTTTCCTAAGCAGAATTGATCTAGATATGGCGCGTGTGTGTAGGAAGCACAGTTCTTTTGTTCTGAGCAAGCTCACTGTTCTGGCCCTATAGGAAACATAGTAGAGTAGAAGAGTGCTCTTTTCTCAAAAGCAGAGTGTGTTTCTTGTAAGGCGAGCTAGCGTTTGTTTCCAAGTCTTAAATGGAGTTGAATCACATGCAAATCTGGTCCTATGAGCAATAGTTGTTTTCTGGTAAGAAGAGTCATTATTTTGCTCCCATTGTCATACAAAAAGCAAATAGCACTGTCATCTGTTCCCAGCATGTACAGTGTATTGGACTGAAGAGGAGCTACTGTTCTTGTCAGTTTCCTAAACAGAATTGAACTAGATATGGCCGTGTGTGTAGGAAGCACAGTTCTTTTGTTCTGAGCAAGCTCACTGTTCTGGCCCTACAGGAAACACAGTAGAGTAGAAGAGTGCTCTTTTCTCAAAAGCAGAGTGTGTTGCTTGTAAGGCGAGGTAGCGTTTGTTTTCCAGTCCTAAATGGAGTTGAATCACATGCAGTTGTTGGTCCCACGAGCAAGAGTTGTTTTCTGGTAAGGAAAGTCACTATTGTGCTCCCATTGCCATGCACAGTGCAAAGAGCACTCGCGTCTGATCCCAGCAAGTACAGTGTATTGTACTGAAGATGAGGTATTGTTCTTGTCAGTTTCCTAAGCAGAGTTGAACTAGATATGGACCGTGTGTGTAGGAAGCACAGTTCTTTTGTTCTGAGCAAGCTCAATGTTCGGACCCCATAGGAAACACAGTGGAGTAGAAGAGTGCTCGTTTCTCAAAAGCAGAGTGTGTTTCTTGTAATGCTAGCTAGCGTTTGTTTCCCAGTCCTAAATGTAGTTGAATCCCATGCAGTTTTTCGTCCTATGATCAAGAGTTGTTTTCTGGTAAGAAGAGTCACTATAGCGCTCCAATTGCCATACACACTGCAAATAGCACTCGCGTCTGTTCCCAGCAAGTAATGTGTATTGGACTGAAGAGGAGCTACTGTTCTTGTCAGATTCCTAAGCAGAGTTGAACTAGATATGGCCCGTGTGTGTAGGAAGCACAGTTCTTTTGTTCTGAGCAAGCTCACTTTTCGAACCCCATAGGAAACACATTAGATTGAAGAGTGCCCTTTTCTCAAAAGCATAGTGTGTTTCTTGTAAGGCGAGCTAGGGTTTGTTTCCCTGTCCTAAATGGATTTGAATCGAATGCAGTTTCTGGTCCAACGAGCAAGAGTTGTTGTCTGGTAAGAAGAGTCACTATTGTGCTCCCATTGTCATACACGGGGCAAATAGCACTGGCGTCTGTTCCCAGCATGTACAGTGTATTGGACTGAAGAGGATCTACTGTTCTTGTCAGTTTCCTAAGCAGAATTGAAGTAGATATGGCTGTGTGTGTTGGAAGCACAGTTCTTTTGTTCTGAGAATGCTCACTGCTCTGGCCCTATAGGAAACACAGTAGAGTAGAAGAGTGATCGTTTCTCAAAAGCAGAGTGTGTTTCTTGTAAGGTGAGCTAGCGTTTGTTTCCCAGTTCTAAATGGAGTTGAATCACATGCAGTTTCTGGTCATACTAGCAAGCGTCGTTTTCTGGTAGGAAAGTCACTATTGTGCTCCCATTGCCACACACAGTGCAAATAGCCCTCGCGTCTGTTCCCAGCCAGTAAAGTGTATTGGACTGAAGAGGAGCTACTGTTCTTGTCAGTTTCCTAAGCAGAGTTGAACTAGGTATGGCCCGTGTGTGTAGGAAGCACAGTTCTTTTGTTCTGAGCAAGCTCACTTTTCGGACCCCATAGGAAACACATTAGAGTAGAAGAGTGCTCTTTTCTAAAAAGTAGAGTGTGTTTCTTGTAAGGAGAGCTTGCGTTTGTTTCCCAGTCCTAAATGGAGTTGAATCACATGCATATTCTGGTCCTATGAGCAAGAGTTATATTCTGGTAAGAAGAGTCACTATTGTGATCCCACTGACATACACAGGGCAAATAGCACTGGCGTCCCTTCCCAGCATGTACAGTGTATTGGACTGAAGAGGATCTACTGTTCTTGTCAGTTTCCTAAGCAGAATTGATCTAGATATGGCGCGTGTGTGTAGGAAGCACAGTTCTTTTGTTCTGAGCAAGCTCACTGTTCTGGCCCTATAGGAAACATAGTAGAGTAGAAGAGTGCTCTTTTCTCAAAAGCAGAGTGTGTTTCTTGTAAGGCGAGCTAGCGTTTGTTTCCAAGTCTTAAATGGAGTTGAATCACATGCAAATCTGGTCCTATGAGCAATAGTTGTTTTCTGGTAAGAAGAGTCATTATTTTGCTCCCATTGTCATACAAAAAGCAAATAGCACTGTCATCTGTTCCCAGCATGTACAGTGTATTGGACTGAAGAGGAGCTACTGTTCTTGTCAGTTTCCTAAACAGAATTGAACTAGATATGGCCGTGTGTGTAGGAAGCACAGTTCTTTTGTTCTGAGCAAGCTCACTGTTCTGGCCCTACAGGAAACACAGTAGAGTAGAAGAGTGCTCTTTTCTCAAAAGCAGAGTGTGTTGCTTGTAAGGCGAGGTAGCGTTTGTTTTCCAGTCCTAAATGGAGTTGAATCACATGCAGTTGTTGGTCCCACGAGCAAGAGTTGTTTTCTGGTAAGGAAAGTCACTATTGTGCTCCCATTGCCATGCACAGTGCAAAGAGCACTCGCGTCTGATCCCAGCAAGTACAGTGTATTGTACTGAAGATGAGGTATTGTTCTTGTCAGTTTCCTAAGCAGAGTTGAACTAGATATGGACCGTGTGTGTAGGAAGCACAGTTCTTTTGTTCTGAGAAAGCTCAATGTTCGGACCCCATAGGAAACACAGTGGAGTAGAAGAGTGCTCGTTTCTCAAAAGCAGAGTGTGTTTCTTGTAATGCTAGCTAGCGTTTGTTTCCCAGTCCTAAATGTAGTTGAATCCCATGCAGTTTTTCGTCCTATGATCAAGAGTTGTTTTCTGGTAAGAAGAGTCACTATAGCGCTCCAATTGCCATACACACTGCAAATAGCACTCGCGTCTGTTCCCAGCAAGTAATGTGTATTGGACTGAAGAGGAGCTACTGTTCTTGTCAGATTCCTAAGCAGAGTTGAACTAGATATGGCCCGTGTGTGTAGGAAGCACAGTTCTTTTGTTCTGAGCAAGCTCACTTTTCGAACCCCATAGGAAACACATTAGATTGAAGAGTGCCCTTTTCTCAAAAGCATAGTGTGTTTCTTGTAAGGCGAGCTAGGGTTTGTTTCCCTGTCCTAAATGGATTTGAATCGAATGCAGTTTCTGGTCCAACGAGCAAGAGTTGTTGTCTGGTAAGAAGAGTCACTATTGTGCTCCCATTGTCATACACGGGGCAAATAGCACTGGCGTCTGTTCCCAGCATGTACAGTGTATTGGACTGAAGAGGATCTACTGTTCTTGTCAGTTTCCTAAGCAGAATTGAACTAGATATGGCTGTGTGTGTAGGAAGCACAGTTCTTTTGTTCTGAGAATGCTCACTGCTCTGGCCCTATAGGAAACACAGTAGAGTAGAAGAGTGATCGTTTCTCAAAAGCAGAGTGTGTTTCTTGTAAGGTGAGCTAGCGTTTGTTTCCCAGTTCTAAATGGAGTTGAATCACATGCAGTTTCTGGTCATACTAGCAAGCGTCGTTTTCTGGTAGGAAAGTCACTATTGTGCTCCCATTGCCACACACAGTGCAAATAGCACTCGCGTCTGTTCCCAGCCAGTAAAGTGTATTGGACTGAAGAGGAGCTACTGTTCTTGTCAGTTTCCTAAGCAGAGTTGAACTAGATATGGCCCGTGTGTGTAGGAAGCACAGTTCTTTTGTTCTGAGCAAGCTCACTTTTCGGACCCCATAGGAAACACATTAGAGTAGAAGAGTGCTCTTTTCTAAAAAGTAGAGTGTGTTTCTTGTAAGGAGAGCTTGCGTTTGTTTCCCAGTCCTAAATGGAGTTGAATCACATGCACATTCTGGTCCTATGAGCAAGAGTTATATTCTGGTAAGAAGAGTCACTATTGTGATCCCACTGACATACACAGGGCAAATAGCACTGGCGTCCCTTCCCAGCATGTACAGTGTATTGGACTGAAGAGGAGCTACTGTTCTTGTCAGTTTCCTAAGCAGAGTTGAACTAGATATGGCCGTGTGTGTAGGAAGCACAGTTCTTTTGTTCTGAGCAAGCTCACTGTTCGGAACCCATAGGAAACACAGTAGAGTAGAAGAGTGCTCTTTTCTCAAAAGCAGAGTGTGTTTCTTGTAAGGCAAGCTAGTGTTTGTTTCCCAGTCATAAATGGAGTTGAATCACATGCAGTTTCTGGTCCTACGAACAAGAGTTGTTTTCTGGTAAGAAGAGTCACTATTGCGCTCCCATTGGCATACACAGGGCAAATAGCACTGGCGTATGTTCCCAGAATATACAGTGTATAGGACGGAAGAGGATCTACTGTTCTTGTCAGTTTCCTAAGCAGAATTGAACTAGATATGGCCGTGTGTGTATGAAGCACAGTTTTTTTGTTCTGAGCATGCTCACTCTTTTGGCCCTATAGGAAACACATTAGAGTAGAAGAGTGCTCTTTTGTCAAAAGCAGAGTGTGTTTCTTGTAAGGCGAGCTAGCCTTTGTTTCCCAGTCCTAAATGAAGTTGAATCACATGCAGTTTTTGGTCCCATGAGCAAGAGTTGTTTTCTGGTAAGAAGAGTCACTATTGCGCTCCCATTGTCATACACAGGGCAAATAGCACTGGTGTCTGTTCCCAGCATGTACACTGTATTGGACTGAAGAGGATCTACTGTTCTTTTCAGTTTCCTAAGCAGAGTTGAACTAGATATGGCCGTGTGTGTAGGAAGAACAGTTCTTTTCTTCTGAGCAAGCTCACTGTTCGGACACCATAGGAAATACAGTAGAGTGGAAGAGTGCCCTTTTTCAAAAGCAGAGTGTGTTTCTTGTAAGGCGAGTTAGCCTTTGTTTCTCAGTCCTAAATGGAGTTGAATCACATGCAGTTTCTGGTCCTATGAGCAAGACTTGTTTTCTGGTAAGAAGAGTCACTAGTGTGCTCCCATTGTCATTCACAGGGCATATAGCACTGGCATCTTTTCCCAGCATGTACAGTGTATTGGACTTAAGAGGATCTACTGTTCTTGTCAGTTTCCTAAGCAGAATTGATCTAGATATGGCGCGTGTGTGTAGGAAGCACAGTTCTTTTGTTCTGAGCAAGCTCACTGTTCTGGCCCTATAGGAAACATAGTAGAGTAGAAGAGTGCTCTTTTCTCAAAAGCAGAGTGTGTTTCTTGTAAGGCGAGCTAGCGTTTGTTTCCAAGTCTTAAATGGAGTTGAATCACATGCAAATCTGGTCCTATGAGCAATAGTTGTTTTCTGGTAAGAAGAGTCATTATTGTGCTCCCATTGTCATACAAAAAGCAAATAGCACTGTCTTCTGTTCCCAGCATGTACAGTGTATTGGACTGAAGAGGAGCTACTGTTCTTGTCAGTTTCCTAAACAGAATTGAACTAGATATGGCCGTGTGTGTAGGAAGCACAGTTCTTTTGTTCTGAGCAAGCTCTCTGTTCTGGCCCTACAGGAAACACAGTAGAGTAGAAGAGTGCTCTTTTCTCAAAAGCAGAGTGTGTTGCTTGTAAGGCGAGGTAGCGTTTGTTTTCCAGTCCTAAATGGAGTTGAATCACATGCAGTTGTTGGTCCCACGAGCAAGAGTTGTTTTCTGGTAAGGAAAGTCACTATTGTGCTCCCATTGCCATGCACAGTGCAAAGAGCACTCGCGTCTGATCCCAGCAAGTACAGTGTATTGGACTGAAGAGGAGGTATTGTTCTTGTCAGTTTCCTAAGCAGAGTTGAACTAGATATGGACCGTGTGTGTAGGAAGCACAGTTCTTTTGTTCTGAGCAAGCTCACTGTTCGGACCCCATAGGAAACACAGTAGAGTAGAAGAGTGCTCTTTTCTCAAAAGCAGAGTGTGTTTCTTGTAATGCTAGCTAGCGTTTGTTGCCCAGTCCTAAATGTAGTTGAATCCCATGCAGTTTTTCGTCCTATGATCAAGAGTTGTTTTCTGGTAAGAAGAGTCACTATAGCGCTCCAATTGCCATACACACTGCAAATAGCACTCGCGTCTGTTCCCAGCAAGTAATGTGTATTGGACTGAAGAGGAGCTACTGTTCTTGTCAGATTCCTAAGTAGAGTTGAACTAGATATGGCCCGTGTGTGTAGGAAGCACAGTTCTTTTGTTCTGAGCAAGCTCACTTTTCGAAACCCATAGGAAACAAATTAGATTGAAGAGTGCTCTTTTCTAAAAACAGAGTGTGTTTCTTGTAAGGCGAGCTAGGGTTTGTTTCCCAGTCCTAAATGGAGTTGAATCACATGCAGTTTCTGGTCCTACGAGCAAGAGCTGTTTTCTGGTAAGAAGAGTCACTATTGTGCTCCCATTGTCATACACAGTGCAAATAGCACTGTCGTCTGTTCCCAGCATGTACAGTGTATTGGACTGAGGGGATCTACTGTTCTTGTCAATTTCCTAAGCAGAATTGAACTAGATATGGTAGTGTGTGAAGGAAGCACAGTTTTTTTGTTCTGAGCAAGCTCACTGTTTTGGCCCTATAGGAAACACAGCAGAGTAGAAGATGTTCTTTTCTCAAAAGTAGAGTGTGTTTCTTGTAAGGCGAGCTAGCGTTTGTTTTCCAGTCCTAAATGGAGTTGAATCACATGCAGTTGTTTGTCCCACGTGTAAGAGTTGTTTTCTGGTAAGGAAAGTCACTATTGTGCTCCCATTGCCATACACAGTGCAAATAGCACTGGCGTCTGTTCCCAGCATGTACAGTGTATTGGACTGAAGAGGAGCTACTGTTCTTGTCAGTTTCCTAAGCAGAGTTGAACTAGATATGGCCGTGTGTGTAGGAAGCACAGTTCTTTTGTTCTGAGCAAGCTCACTGTTCGGAACCCATAGGAAACACAGTAGAGTAGAAGAGTGCTCTTTTCTCAAAAGCAGAGTGTGTTTCTTGTAATGCTAGCTAGCGTTTGTTTCCCAGTCCTAAATGGGAGTTGAATCACATGCAGTTTCTGATCCTACGAGAAAGAATTGTTTTCTGGTAAGAAGAGTCACTATTGTGCTCCCACTCTCATACACAGGGCAAATAGCACTGGTGTCTGTTCCCAGCAAATACAGTGTATTGGACTGAAGAGGAGCTACTGTTCTTTTCAGTTTCCTAAGCAGAGTTGAACTAGATATAGCCCGTGTGTTTAGGAAGCACAGTTCTTTTTTTCTGAACAAGCTCACTGTTTTGGCCCTATAGGAAACACAGTAGAGTAGAAGAGTGCTCTTTTCTCAAAAGCAGAGTGTGTTTCTTGTAAGGCGAGCTAGCGTTTGTTTCCCAGTCCTAAATGGAGTTGAATCACATGCAGTTTTTGGTCCTACAAGCAAGAGTTGTTTTCTGGTAAGGAAAGTCACTATTGTGCTCCCATTGCCACACACAGAGCAAATAGGACTTGCGTCTGTTCCCATCAAGTACTGTGTATTGGACTGAAGAGGAGCTACTGTTCTTGTCAGATTCCTAAGCAGAGTTGAACTAGATATGGCCCGTGTGTGTAGGAAGCACAGTTCTTTTGTACTGAGCAAGCTCACTTTTCGAACCCCATAGGAAACACATTAGATTGAAGAGTGCTCTTTTCTAAAAAGCAGAGTGTGTTTCTTGTAAGGCGAGCTAGCGTTTGTTTCCCAGTCCTAAATGGAGTTGAATCACATGCAGTTTCTGGTTCTACGAGCAAGAGCTGTTTTCTGGTAAGAAGAGTCACTATTGTGCTCCCATAGTCATACACAGTGCAAATAGCACTGTCGTCTGTTCCCAGCATGTACAGTGTATTGGACTGAAGGGGATCTACTGTTCTTGTCAGTTTCCTAAGCAGAATTGAACTAGATATGCCCGTGGGTGTAGGAAGCACATTTTTTTTGTTCTGAGCCAGCTCACTGTTTAGGCCCTATAGGAAACACAGCAGAGTAGAAGATGTTCTTTTCTCAAAAGTAGAGTGTGTTTCTTATAAGGCGAGCTAGCGTTTGTTTTCCAGTCCTAAATGGAGTTGAATCACATGCAGTTGTTTGTCCCACGTGTAAGAGTTGTTTTCTGGTAAGGAAAGTCACTATTGTGCTCCCATTGCCATACACAGTGCAAATAGCACTCGCGTCTGTTCCCAGCAAGTACAGTGTATTGCACTGAAGAGGAGTTACTGTTCTTGTCAGATTCCTAAGCAGAGTTAAACTATATATGGCACGTGTGTGTAGGAAGCACAGTTTTTTGTTCTGAGCAAGCTCACTGTTCGGACCCCAACGGAAACACAGTAGAGTAGAAGAGTGCTCTTTTCTCAAAAGCAGAGTGTGTTTCTTGTAATGCTAGCTAGCGTTTGTTTTCCTGTCCTAAATGGGAGTTGAATCACATGCAGTTTCTGGTCCTACGAGCAAGAATTGTTTTCTGGTAAGGAGAGTCACTATTGTCCTCCTACTCTCATACACAGGGCAAATAGCACTGGCGTCTGTTCCCAGCAAATACAGTGTATTGGACTGAAGAGGAGCTACTGTTCTTTTCAGTTTCCTAAGCAGAGTTGAACTAGATATAGCCCATGTGTTTAGGAAGCACAGTTCTTTTTTTCTGAGCAAGCTCACTGTTTTGGCCCTATAGGAAACACAGTAGAGTAGAAGAGTGCTCTTTTCTCAAAAGCAGAGTGTGTTTCTTGTAAGGCCAGCTAGCGTTTGTTTCCCAGTCCTAAATGGAGTTGAATCACATGCAGTTTTTGGTCCTACAAGCAAGAGTTGTTTTCTGGTAAGGAAAGTCACTATTGTGCTCCCATTGCCACACACAGTGCAAATAGGAATTGCGTCTGTTCCCATCAAGTACAGTGTATTGGACTGAAGAGGAGCTACTGTTCTTGTCAGTTTCCTAAGCAGAGTTGAACTAGATATGGCCCGTGTGTGTAGGAAGCACAGTTCTTTTGTTCTGAGCCATCTCGCTGTTCGGACCAAATAGGAAACAACATAGAGTAGAAGAGTGCCCTTTTCTCAAAAGCATTGTGTATTTCTTGTAAGGCGAGCTAAGGTTTGTTTCCCTGTCCTAAATGGATTTGAATCACATGCAGTTTCTGGTCCAACGAGCAAGAGTTGTTTTCTGGTAAGAAGAGTCACTATTGCGCTCCCATTATCATACATAGGACAAATAGCACTGGCATCTGTTCCCAGCATGTACAGAGTATTGGACTTAAGAGGATCTACTGTTCTTGTCAGTATCCTAAGCAGAATTGATCTAGATATGGCGCGTGTGTGTAGGAAGCACAGTTCTTTTGTTCTGAGCAAGCTCACTGTTCTGGCCCTATAGGAAACATAGTAGAGTAGAAGAGTGCTCTTTTCTCAAAAGCAGAGTGTGTTTCTTGTAAGGCGAGCTAGCGTTTGTTTCCAAGTCTTAAATGGAGTTGAATCACATGCAAATCTGGTCCTATGAGCAATAGTTGTTTTCTGGTAAGAAGAGTCATTATTGTGCTCCCATTGTTATACAAAAAGCAAATAGCACTGTCGTCTGTTCCCAGCATGTACAGTGTATTGGACTGAAGAGGAGCTACTGTTCTTGTCAGTTTCCTAAAGAGAATTGAACTAGATATGGCCGTGTGTGTAGGAAGCACAGTTCTTTTGTTCTGAGCAAGCTCACTGTTCTGGCCCTACAGGAAACACAGTAGAGTAGAAGAGTGCTCTTTTCTCAAAAGCAGAGTGTGTTGCTTGTAAGGCGAGCTAGCGTTTGTTTTCCAGTCCTAAATGGAGTTGAATCACATGCAGTTGTTGGTCCCACGAGCAAGAGTTGTTTTCTGGTAAGGAAAGTCACTATTGTGCTCCCATTGCCATGCACAGTGCAAAGAGCACTCGCGTCTGATCCCAGCAAGTACAGTGTATTGTACTGAAGATGAGGGATTGTTCTTGTCAGTTTCCTAAGCAGAGTTGAACTAGATATGGACCGTGTGTGTAAGAAGCACAGTTCTTTTGTTCTGAGCAAGCTCACTGTTCGGACCCCATAGGAAACACAGTAGAGTACAAGAGTGCTCTTTTCTCAAAAGCAGAGTGTGTTTCTTGTAATGCTAGCTAGCGTTTGTTTCCCAGTCCTAAATGTAGTTGAATCCCATGCAGTTTTTCGTCCTATGATCAAGAGTTGTTTTCTGGTAAGAAGAGTCACTATAGCGCTCCTATTGCTATACACACTGCAAATAGCACTCGCGTCTGTTCCCAGCAAGTAATGTGTATTGGACTGAAGAGGAGCTACTGTTCTTGTCAGATTCCTAAGCAGAGTTGAACTACTTATGGCCCGTGTGTGTAGGAAGCACAGTTCTTTTGTTCTGAGCAAGCTCACTTTTTGAACCCCATAGGAAACACATTAGATTGAAGAGTGCTCTTTTCTAAAAACAGAGTGTGTTTCTTGTAAGGCGAGCTAGCGTTTGTTTCCCAGTCCTAAATGGAGTTGAATCACATGCAGTTTCTGGTCCTATGAGCAAGAGCTGTTTTCTGGTAAGAAGAGTCACTATTGTGCTCCCATTGTCATACATGGTGCAAATAGCACTGTCGTCTGTTCTCAGCATGTACAGTGTATTGGACTGAAGGGGATCTACTGTTCTTGTCAGTTTCCTAAGCAGAATTGAACTAGATATGGTAGTGTGTGAAGGAAGCACAGTTCTTTTGTTCTGAGCAAGCTCACTGTTCTGGCCCTACAGGAAACACAGTAGAGTAGAAGAGTGCTCTTTTCTCAAAAGCAGAGTGTGTTGCTTGTAAGGCGAGCTAGCGTTTGTTTTCCAGTCCTAAATGGAGTTGAATCACATGCAGTTGTTGGTCCCACGAGCAAGAGTTGTTTTCTGGTAAGGAAAGTCACTATTGTGCTCCCATTGCCATGCACAGTGCAAAGAGCACTCGCGTCTGATCCCAGCAAGTACAGTGTATTGTACTGAAGATGAGGGATTGTTCTTGTCAGTTTCCTAAGCAGAGTTGAACTAGATATGGACCGTGTGTGTAGGAAGCACAGTTCTTTTGTTCTGAGCAAGCTCACTGTTCGGACCCCATAGGAAACACAGTAGAGTACAAGAGTGCTCTTTTCTCAAAAGCAGAGTGTGTTTCTTGTAAGGCGAGCTAGCGTTTGTTTCCCAGTCCTAAATGGAGTTGAATCACATGCAGTTTCTGGTCCTATGAGCAAGAGCTGTTTTCTGGTAAGAAGAGTCACTATTGTGCTCCCATTGTCATACATGGTGCAAATAGCACTGTCGTCTGTTCCCAGCATGTACAGTGTATTGGACTGAAGGGGATCTACTGTTCTTGTCAGTTTCCTAAGCAGAATTGAACTAGATATGGTAGTGTGTGAAGGAAGCACAGTTTTTTTGTTCTGAGCAAGCTCACTGTTTTGGCCCTATAGGAAACACAGCAGAGTTGAAGATGTTCTTTTCTCAAAATAGAGTGTGTTTCTTGTAAGGCGAGCTAGCGTTTGTTTTCCAGTCCTAAATGGAGTTGAATCACATGCAGATGTTTGTCCCACGTGTAAGAGTTGTTTTCTGGTAAGGAAAGTCACTATTGTGCTCCCATTGCCATACACAGTGCAAATAGCACTGGCGTCTGTTCCCAGCATGTACAGTGTATTGGACTGAAGAGGAGCTACTGTTCTTGTCAGTTTCCTAAGCAGAGTTGAACTATATATGGCCGTGTGTGTAGGAAGCACAGTTCTTTTGTTCTGAGCAAGCTCACTGTTCGGAACCCATAGGAAACACAGTAGAGTAGAAGAGTGCTCTTTTCTCAAAAGCAGAGTGTGTTTCTTGTAATGCTAGCTAGCGTTTGTTTCCCAGTCCTAAATGGGAGTTGAATCACATGCAGTTTCTGATCCTACGAGCAAGAATTGTTTCCTGGTAAGAAGAGTCACTATTGTGCTCCCACTCTCATACACAGGGCAAATAGCACTGGCGTCTGTTCCCAGCAAATACAGTGTATTGGACTGAAGAGGAGCTACTGTTCTTTTCAGTTTCCTAAGCAGAGTTGAACTAGATATAGCCCATGTGTTTAGGAAATACAGTTCTTTTTTTCTGAGCAAGCTCACTGTTTTGGCCCTATAGGAAACACAGTAGAGTAGAAGAGTGTTCTTTTCTCAAAAGCAGAGTGTGTTTCTTGTAAGGCGAGCTAGCGTTTGTTTCCCAGTCCTAAATGGAGTTGAATCACATGCAGTTTTTGGTCCTACAAGCAAGAGTTGTTTTCTGGTAAGGAAAGTCACTATTGTGCTCTCATTGCCACACACAGGGCAAATAGGACTTGCGTCTGTTCCCATCAAGTACTGTGTATTGGACTGAAGAGGAGCTACTGTTCTTGTCAGATTCCTAAGCAGAGTTGAACTAGATATGGCCCGTGTGTGTATGAAGCACAGTTCTTTTGTTCTGAGCAAGCTCACTTTTCGAACCCCATAGGAAACACATTAGATTGAAGAGTGCTCTTTTTTAAAAAGCAGAGTGTGTTTCTTGTAAGGCGAGCTAGCGTTTGTTTCCCAGTCCTAAATGGAGTTGAATCACATGCAGTTTTTGATCCTACGAGCAAGAGTTGTTTTTTGGTAAGGAAAGTCACTATTGCGCTCCCATTTCCATACACAGTGCAAATAGCACTCGCATCTGTACCCAGCAAGTACAGTGTATTGGACTGAAGAGGAGCTACTGTTCTTGTCAGTTTCCCAAGCACAGTTGAACTAGACATAGCCCGTGTGTGTAGGAAGCACAGCTCTTTTGTTCTGAGCAAGCTCACTTTTCGGACCCTTTAGGAAACACAGTAGAGTAGAAGAGTGCTCTTTTCACAAAAGCAGAGTGTGTTTCTTGTAAGGAGAGCTAGGGTTTGTTTCCCAGTCAGAAATGGAGTTGAATCCCATGCAGTTTCTGTTCCTACGAGCAAGAGGTGTTTTCTGGTAATAAGAGTCACTATTATGCTCCCATTGCAATACACAGTGCAAATAGCACTCGCGTCTGCTTCCAGCAAGTACAGTGTATTGGACTGAAGAGGATCTACTGTCCTTGTCAGTTTCCTTAGCAGAGTTGAACTATCTATGGCCCGTGTGTGTAGGAAACACAGTTCTTTTGTTCTGAGAAAGCTCACTCTTCTGGCCCTATAAGAAACACATTAGAGTAGAAGACTGCTCTTTTCTCAAAAGCAGAGTGAGTTTCTTGTAAGTCGAGATAGCGTTTGATTCCCAGTCCTAAATGGATTTGAATCACATGCAGTTTCTGGTCCTACGAGCAGGAGTTGTTTTCTGGTAAGGAAAGTCACTATTGCGCTCCCATTTCCATACACAGTGCAAATAGCACTCGCGTCTGTACCCAGCAAGTACAGTGTATTGGACTGAAGAGGAGCTACTGTTCTTGTCAGTTTCCCAAGCACAGTTGAACTAGATATGGCCCGTGTGTGTAGGAAGCACAGCTCTTTTGTTCTGAGCAAGCTCACTTTTCGGACACTATAGGAAACACAGTAGAGTAGAGGAGTGCTCTTTTAACAAAAGCAGAGTGTGTTTCTTGTAAGGAGAGCTAGGATTTGTTTCCCAGTCAGAAATGGAGTTGAATCCCATGCAGTTTCTGTTCCTACGAGCAAGAGGTGTTTTCTGGTAATAAGAGTCACTATTGCGCTCCCATTGCAATACACAGTGCAAATAGCACTCGCGTCTGCTTCCAGCAAGTACAGTGTATTGGACTGAAGAGGATCTACTGTCCTTGTCAGTTTCCTTAGCAGAGTTGAACTATCTATGGCCCGTGTGTGTAGGAAACACAGTTCTTTTGTTCTGAGAAAGCTCACTCTTCTGGCCCTATAAGAAACACATTAGAGTAGAAGACTGCTCTTTTCTCAAAAACAGAGTGAGTTTCTTGTAAGTCGAGATAGCGTTTTATTCCCAGTCCTAAATGGATTTGAATCACATGCAGTTTCTGGTCCTACGAGCAGGAGTTGTTTTCTGGTAAGGAAAGTCACTATTGCGCTCCCATTGCCGTACACAGTACAATTAGCACTCGCGTCTGTTCCCAGCAAGGACAGTGTATTGGACTGAAGTGGATCTACTGTTCTTGTCAGTTTCCTAAGCAGTGTTGAACTAGATATGGCCCCTGTGTGTAGGAAGCACAGTTCTTTTGTTCTGAGCAAGCTCACTGTTCGGACCCAATAGGAAACACAGTAGAGTAGAAGAGTGCTCTTTCTCAAAAGCACAGTGTGTTTCTTGTAAGGCGAGCTAGTGTTTGTTTCCCAGTCAGAAATGGAGTTGAATCCCATGCAGTTTCTGCTCCTACGAGCAAGAGTGATTTTCTGGTAAGGAAAGTCACTATTGAGTTCCCATTGCCTTACACAGTGCAAATAGCACTCGCGTCTGTTCCGAGCAAGTACAGTGTATTGGACTGAAGAGGAGCTACTGTTCTTGTCAGTTTCCTAAGCAGAGTTGAACTAGATATGGCCCGTGTGTGTAGGAAGCATAGTTCTTTTGTCTGAGCAAGCTCACTGTTTGGACCCCATAGTAAACACAGTAGAGTAGGAGAGTGCTCTTTTCTCAAAAGCAGAGTGAGTTTCTTGTAAGGCGAGCTAGCGTTTGTTTCCCAGGCAGAAATGGAGTAGAATCCCATGCAGTTTCTGGTCCTACGAGCAAGAGATGTTTTCTGATAAGAAGAGTCACTATGGAGCTCCTATTGCAATACACAGTGCAAATAGCACTCGCGTCTGTTTCCACCAAGTACAGTGTATTGGACTGAAGAGAAGCTACTGCTCTTGTCAGTTTCCTAAGCAGAGTTGAACTAGATATGGCCCGTGTGTGGGAAGCACCTTTTTTTTTTTCTGAGCAAGCTCACTGTTCGGACCCCATAAAAACACAGTAGGGTAGAAGAGTGCTCATTTCTCAAAAGCAGAGTGTGTTTCTTGTAATGCGAGCTAGCGTTTGCTTCCCAGACCTAAACGGAGTTGATTCCCATTGAGTTTCTGGTCCTATGAGCAAGATTTATTTTCTGGTAAGAAGAGTCACTCTTGCGCTCCCATTGTCATACACAGGGCAAATAGCACTGGCCTCTGTTCCCAGCAAGTACAGTGTATTGGATTGAAGAAGATCTACTGTTCTTGTCAGTTTCCTAAGCAGAGTTGAACTAGATATAGCCCGTGTGTTTAGAAAGCACTGCTCTTTTTTTCTGAGCAAGCTCACTGTTCTGGCAGGTAGGAAACACATTAGAGTAGAAGAGTGCTCTTTTCTCAAAAGCAGAGTGTGTTTCTTGTAAGGCCAGCTAGCGTTTCTTTCCCAGTCCTAAATGGAGTTGAATCACATGCAGTTTCTGGTCCTACGAGCAAGAGTTGTTTTCTGGTAAGGAAAGTAACTATTGTGCTTCCATTGCCATACACAGTGCAAATAGCACACACGTCTGTTCCCAGAAAGTACAGTGTATTGGACTGAAGAGGATCTACTGTTCTTGTCAGTTTCCTAAGCAGAGTTGAACTAGATATGGACCGTCTGTGTAGGAAGCACAGTTCTTTTGTTCTGAGCAAGCTCACTGTTCGGACCCCATAGGAAACACAGTAGAGTTGAAGAGTGCTCTTTTCTCAAAAGCAGAGTGTGTTTCTTGTAATGCTAGCTAGCGTTTGTTTCCCAGTCCTAAATGGGAGTTGAATCACATGCAGTTTCTGGTCCTACGAGCAAGAATTGTTTTCTGGTAAGGAGAGTCACTATTGTCCTCCCACTCTCATGCACAGGGCAAATAGCCCTGGCGTCTGTTCCCAGCAAATACAGTGTATTGGACTGAAGAGGAGCTACTGTTCTTTTCAGTTTCCTAAGCAGAGTTGAACTAGATATAGCCCATGTGTTTAGGAAGCACAGTTCTTTTTTTCTGAGCAAGCTCACTGTTTTGGCCCTATAGGAAACACAGTAGAGTAGAAGAGTGCTCTTTTCTCAAAAGCAGAGTGTGTTTCTTGTAAGGCCAGCTGGCGTTTGTTTCCCAGTCCTAAATGGAGTTGAATCACATCCAGTTTTTGGTCCTACAAGCAAGAGTTGTTTTCTGGTAAGGAAAGTCACTATTGTGCTCCCATTGCCACACACAGTGCAAATAGGACTTGCGTCTGTTCCCATCAAGTACAGTGTATTGGACTGAAGAGGAGCTACTGTTCTTGTCAGTTTCCTAAGCAGAGTTGAACTAGATATGGCCCGTGTGTGTAGGAAGCACAGTTCTTTTGTTCTGAGCCATCTCGCTGTTCGGACCAAATAGGAAACACCATAGAGTAGAAGAGTGCCCATTTCTCAAAAGCATTGTGTATTTCTTGTAAGGCGAGCTAGGGTTTGTTTCCCTGTCCTAAATGGATTTGAATCACATGCAGTTTCTGGTCCAACGAGCAAGAGTTGTTTTCTGGTAAGAAGAGTCACTATTGCGCTCCCATTATCATACACAGGGCAAATAGCACTGGCGTCTGTTCCCAGCATGTACAGTGTATTGGACTGAAGATGATCTACTGTTCTTGTCAGTTTCCTAAGCAGAGTTGAACTAGATATGGACCGTGTGTGTAGGAAGCACAGTTCTTTTGTTCTGAGCAAGCTCACTGTTCAGACCCCATAGGAAACACAGTAGAATAGAAGAGTGCTCTTTTCTCAAAAGCAGAGTGTGTTTTTTGTAAGACGCACTAGCGTTTGTTTCCCAGTCCTAAATGTAGTTGAATCCCATGCAGTTTTTCGTCCTATGAGCATGAGTTGTTTTCTGGTAAGAAGAGTCACTATAGTACTCCAATTGCCATACACACTGCAAATAGCACTCGCGTCTGTTCCCAGCAAGTAATGTGTATTGGACTGAAGAGGAGCTACTGTTCTTGTCAGATTCCTAAGCAGAGTTGAACTAGATATGGCCCGTGTGTGTAGGAAGCACAGTTCTTTTGTTCTGAGCAAGCTCACGTTTTGAACCCCATAGGAAACACATTAGATTGAAGAGTGCTCTTTTCTAAAAAGCAGAGTGTGTTTCTTGTAAGGCGAGCTAGCGTTTGTTTCCCAGTCCTAAATGGAGTTGAACCACATGCAGTTTCTGGTCCTACGAGCAAGAACTGTTTTCTGGTAAGAAGAGTCACTATTGTGCTCCCATAGTCATACACAGTGCAAATAGCACTGTCGTCTGTTCCCAGCATGTACAGTGTATTGGACTGAAGGGGATCTACTGTTCTTGTCAGTTTCCTAAGCAGAATTGAACTAGATATGGCCGTGGGTGTAGGAAGCACAGTTTTTTTGTTCTGAGCAAGCTCACTGTTCGGACCCCATAGGAAACACAGTAGAGTAGAAGAGTGCTCTTTTCTCAAAAGCAGAGTGTGTTTCTTGTAAGACGAGCTAGCGTTTGTTTCCCAGTCCTAAATGGAGTTGAATCACATCCAGTTTTTGGTCCTACAAGCAAGAGTTGTTTTCTGGTAAGGAAAGTCACTATTGTGCTCCCATTGCCACACACAGTGCAAATAGGACTTGCGTCTGTTCCCATCAAGTACAGTGTATTGGACTGAAGAGGAGCTACTATTATTGTCAGTTTCCTAAGCAGAGTTGAACTAGATATGGCCCGTGTGTGTAGGAAGCACAGTTCTTTTGTTCTGAGCCATCTCGCTGTTCGGACCAAATAGGAAACACCGTAGAGTAGAAGAGTGCCCTTTTCTCAAAAGCATTGTGTATTTCTTGTAAGGCGAGCTAGGGTTTGTTTCCCTGTCCTAAATGGATTTGAATCACATGCAGTTTCTGGTCCAACGAGCAAGAGTTGTTTTCTGGTAAGAAGAGTCACTATTGCGCTCCCATTGTCATACACAGGGCAAATAGGCACTGGCGTCTGTTCCCAGCATGTACAGTGTATTGGACTGAAGATGATCTACTGTTCTTGTCAGTTTCCTAAGCAGAGTTGAACTAGATATGGACCGTGTGTGTAGGAAGCACAGTTCTTTTGTTCTGAGCAAGCTCACTGTTCGGACCCCATAGGAAACACAGTAGAGTAGAAGAGTGCTCTTTTCTCAAAAGCAGAGTGTGTTTTTTGTAAGACGCACTAGCGTTTGTTTCCCAGTCCTAAATGTAGTTGAATCCCATGCAGTTTTTCATCCTATGAACATGAGTTGTTTTCAGGTAAGAAGAGTCAGTATAGCGCTCCAATTGCCATACACACTGCAAATAGCACTCGCGTCTGTTCCCAGCAAGTAATGTGTATTGGACTGAAGAGGAGCTACTGTTCTTGTCAGATTCCTAAGCAGAGTTGAACTAGATATGGACCTTGTGTGTAGGAAGCACAGTTCTTTTGTTCTGAGCAAGCTCACTGTTCGGACCCCATAGGAAACACAGTAGAGTAGAAGAGTGCTCTTTTCTCAAAAGCAGAGTGTGTTTCTTGTAAGACGCACTAGCGTTTGTTTCCCAGTCCTAAATGTAGTTGAATCCCATGCAGTTTTTCGTCCTATGAGCAAGAGTTGATTTCTGGTAAGAAGAGTCACTATAGTGCTCCAATTGCCATACACACTGCAAATAGCACTCGCGTCTGTTCCCAGCAAGTAATGTGTATTGGACTGAAGAGGAGCTACTGTTCTTGTCAGATTCCTAAGCAGAGTTGAACTAGATATGGCCCGTGTGTAGGAAGCACAGTTCTTTTGTTCTGAGCAAGCTCACTTTTCGAACCCCATAGGAAACACATTAGATTGAAGAGTGCTCTTTTCTAAAAAGCAGAGTGTGTTTCTTGTAAGGCGAGCTAGCGTTTGTTTCCCAGTCCTAAATGGAGTTGAATCACATGCACTTTCTGGTCCTACGAGCAAGAGCTGTTTTCTGGTAAGAAGGGTCACTATTGTGCTCCCATTGTCATACACAGTGCAAATAGCACTGTCGTCTGTTCCCAGCATGTACAGTGTATTGGACTGAAGGGGATCTACTGTTCTTGTCAGTTTCCTAAGCAGAATTGAACTAGATATGGCCGTGTGTGTAGAAAGCACAGTTTTTTTGTTCTGAGCAAGCTCACTGATTTGGCCCTATAGGAAACACAGCAGAGTAGAAGATGTTCTTTTCTCAAAAGTAGAGTGTGTTTCTTGTAAGGCGATCTAGCGTTTGTTTCCCATTTCTAAATGGAGTTGAATCACATGCAGTTTCTGGTCCAACGAGCAAGAGTTGTTTTCTGGTAAGAAGAGTCACTATTGTGCTCCCACTGTCATACACAGGGCAAATAGCACTGGCGTCTTTTCCCAGCATGTACAGTGTATTGGACTGAAGAGGAGCTACTGTTCTTGTCAGTTTCCTAAGCAGAGTTGAACTAGATATGGCCGTGTGTGTAGGAAGCACAGTTCTTTTGTTCTGAGCAAGCTCACTGTTCGGAACCCATAGGAAATACAGTAGAGTAGAACAGTGCTCTTTTCTCAAAAGCAGAGTGTGTTTCTTGTAAGGCAAGCTAGTGTTTGTTTCCCAGTCCTAAATGGAGTTGAATCACATGCAGTTTCTGGTCCTACGAACAAGAGTTGTTTTCTGGTAAGAAGAGTCACTATTGCGCTCCCATTGGCATACACAGGGCAAATAGCACTGGCGTATGTTCCCAGAATGTACAGTGTATTGGACTGAAGAGGATCTACTGTTCTTGTCAGTTTCCTAAGCAGAATTGAACTAGATATGGCCGTGTGTGTATGAAGCACAGTTCTTTTGTTCTGAGCAAGCTCACTCTTTTGGCCCTATAGGAAACACATTAGAGTAGAAGAGTGCTCTTTTGTCAAAAGCAGAGTGTGTTTCTTGTAAGGCGAGCTAGCGTTTGTTTCCCAGTCCTAAATGAAGTTGAATCACATGCAGTTTTTGGTCCCACGAGCAAGAGTTGTTTTCTGGTAAGAAGAGTCACTATTGCACTCCCATTGTCATACACAGGGCAAATAGCACTGTCGTCTGTTCCCAGCATGTACACTGTATTGGACTGAAGAGGATCTACTGTTCTTGTCAGTTTCTTAAGCAGAGTTGAACTAGATATGGCCGTGTGTGTAGGAAGAACAGTTCTTTTCTTCTGAGCAAGCTCACTGTTCGGACACCATAGGAAATACAGTAGAGTGGAAGAGTGCCCTTTTTCAAAAGCAGAGTGTGTTTCTTGTAAGGCGAGTTAGCATTTGTTTCTCAGTCCTAAATGGAGTTGAATCACATGCAGTTTCTGGTCCTACGAGCAAGAGTTGTTTTCTGGTAAGAAGAGTCACTAGTGTGCTCCCATTGTCATTCACAGGGCATATAGCACTGGCATCTGTTCCCAGCATGTACAGTGTATTGGACTTAAGAGGATCTACTGTTCTTGTCAGTTTCCTAAGCAGAATTGATCTAGATATGGCACGTGTGTTTAGGAAGCACAGTTCTTTTGTTCTGAGCAAGCTCACTGTTCTGGCCCTATAGGAAACACAGAAGAGTAGAAGAGTGCTCTTTTCTCAAAAGCAGAGTGTGTTCCTTGTAAGGCGAGCTAGCGTTTGTTTCCAAGTCTTAAATGGAGTTGAATCACATGCAAATCTGGTCCTATGAGCAATAGTTGTTTTTTGGTAAGAAGAGTCATTATTGTGCTCCCGTTGTCATACAAAAAGCAAATAGCACTGTCTTCTGTTCCCAGGAAGTAATGTGCATTTGACTGAACAGGACCTACTGTTCTTGTCAGTTTCCTAAGCAGAGTTGAACTAGATATGGCCCGTGTGTGTAGGAAGCACAGTTCTTTTGTTCTGAGCAAGCTCACTCTTCGGACCCCATAGGAAACACATTAGAGTAGAAGAGTTCTCTTTTCTAAAAAGCAGAGTTTGTTTCTTGTAAGGTGAGCTAGCGTTTGTTTCCCAGTCCTAAATGGATTTGAATCACATGAAGTTTCTGGTCCTCAGAGCAATAGTTGTTTTCTGGTAAGAAGATTCACTATTGTGCTCCCATTGTCATACAAAAAGCAAAGAGCACTGTCGTCTGTTCCCAGCATGTACAGTGTATTGGACTGAAGAGGATCTACTGTTCTTCTCAGTTTCCTAAGCAGAATTGAACTAGATATGGCCGTGTGTGTAGGAAGCACAGTTCTTTTGTTCTGAGCAAGCTCACTGTTCTGGCATATATGGGAAACAAAATAGAGTAGAAGAGTGATCTTTTCTCAAAAGCAGAATGTGTTTCTTGTAAGGCGAACAAGCATTTGTTTCCCAGTCCTAAATGGAGTTGAATCACATGCAGTTTTTGATCCTACGAGCAAGAGTTGTTTTTTGGTAAGGAAAGTCACTATTGCGCTCCCATTTCCATACACAGAGCAAATAGCACTCGCGTCTGTACCCAGCAAGTACTGTGTATTGGACTGAAGAGGAGCTACTGTTCTTGTCAGTTTCCCAAGCACAGTTGAACTAGACATAGCCCGTGTGTGTAGGAAGCACAGCTCTTTTGTTCTGAGCAAGCTCACTTTTCGGACCCTTTAGGAAACACAGTAGAGTAGAGGAGTGCTCTTTTCACAAAAGCAGAGTGTGTTTCTTGTAAGGAGAGCAAGGGTTTGTTTCCCAGTCAGAAATGGAGTTGAATCCCATGCAGTTTCTGTTCCTACGAGCAAGAGGTGTTTTCTGGTAATAAGAGTCACTATTACGCTCCCATTGCAATACACAGTGCAAATAGCACTCGCGTCTGCTTCCAGCAAGTACAGTGTATTGGACTGAAGAGGATCTACTGTCCTTGTCAGTTTCCTTAGCAGAGTTGAACTATCTATGGCCCGTGTGTGTAGGAAACACAGTTCTTTTGTTCTGAGAAAGCTCACTCTTCTGGCCCTATAAGAAACACATTAGAGTAGAAGACTGCTCTTTTCTCAAAAGCAGAGTGAGTTTCTTGTAAGTCGAGATAGCGTTTGATTCCCAGTCCTAAATGGATTTGAATCACATGCAGTTTCTGGTCCTACGAGCAGGAGTTGTTTTCTGGTAAGGAAAGTCACTATTGCGCTCCCATTTCCATACACAGTGCAAATAGCACTCGCGTCTGTACCCAGCAAGTACAGTGTATTGGACTGAAGAGGAGCTACTGTTCTTGTCAGTTTCCCAAGCACAGTTGAACTAGATATGGCCCGTGTGTGTAGGAAGCACAGCTCTTTTGTTCTGAGCAAGCTCACTTTTCGGACACTATAGGAAACACAGTAGAGTAGAGGAGTGCTCTTTTAACAAAAGCAGAGTGTGTTTCTTGTAAGGAGAGCTAGGATTTGTTTCCCAGTCAGAAATGGAGTTGAATCCCATGCAGTTTCTGTTCCTACGAGCAAGAGGTGTTTTCTGGTAATAAGAGTCACTATTGCGCTCCCATTGCAATACACAGTGCAAATAGCACTCGCGTCTGCTTCCAGCAAGTACAGTGTATTGGACTGAAGAGGATCTACTGTCCTTGTCAGTTTCCTTAGCAGAGTTGAACTAGCTATGGCCCGTGTGTGTAGGAAACACAGTTCTTTTGTTCTGAGAAAGCTCACTCTTCTGGCCCTATAAGAAACACATTAGAGTAGAAGACTGCTCTTTTCTCAAAAGCAGAGTGTGTTTCTTGTAAGGCGAGATAGCGTTTTATTCCCAGTCCTAAATGGATTTGAATCACATGCAGTTTCTGGTCCTACGAGCAGGAGTTGTTTTCTGGTAAGGAAAGTCACTATTGCGCTCCCATTGCCGTACACAGTACAATTAGCACTCGCGTCTGTTCCCAGCAAGGACAGTGTATTGGACTGAAGTGGATCTACTGTTCTTGTCAGTTTCCTAAGCAGTGTTGAACTAGATATGGCCCCTGTGTGTAGGAAGCACAGTTCTTTTGTTCTGAGCAAGCTCACTGTTCGGACCCAATAGGAAACACAGTAGAGTAGAAGAGTGCTCTTTCTCAAAAGCACAGTGTGTTTCTTGTAAGGCGAGCTAGTGTTTGTTTCCCAGTCAGAAATGGAGTTGAATCCCATGCAGTTTCTGCTCCTACGAGCAAGAGTGATTTTCTGGTAAGGAAAGTCACTATTGAGTTCCCATTGCCTTACACAGTGCAAATAGCACTCGCGTCTGTTCCGAGCAAGTACAGTGTATTGGACTGAAGAGGAGCTACTGTTCTTGTCAGTTTCCTAAGCAGAGTTGAACTAGATATGGCCCGTGTGTGTAGGAAGCATAGTTCTTTTGTCTGAGCAAGCTCACTGTTTGGACCCCATAGTAAACACAGTAGAGTAGGAGAGTGCTCTTTTCTCAAAAGCAGAGTGAGTTTCTTGTAAGGCGAGCTAGCGTTTGTTTCCCAGGCAGAAATGGAGTAGAATCCCATGCAGTTTCTGGTCCTACGAGCAAGAGATGTTTTCTGATAAGAAGAGTCACTATGGAGCTCCTATTGCAATACACAGTGCAAATAGCACTCGCGTCTGTTTCCACCAAGTACAGTGTATTGGACTGAAGAGAAGCTACTGCTCTTGTCAGTTTCCTAAGCAGAGTTGAACTAGATATGGCCCGTGTGTGGGAAGCACCTTTTTTTTTTTCTGAGCAAGCTCACTGTTCGGACCCCATAAAAACACAGTAGGGTAGAAGAGTGCTCATTTCTCAAAAGCAGAGTGTGTTTCTTGTAATGCGAGCTAGCGTTTGCTTCCCAGACCTAAACGGAGTTGATTCCCATTGAGTTTCTGGTCCTATGAGCAAGATTTATTTTCTGGTAAGAAGAGTCACTCTTGCGCTCCCATTGTCATACACAGGGCAAATAGCACTGGCCTCTGTTCCCAGCAAGTACAGTGTATTGGATTGAAGAGGATCTACTGTTCTTGTCAGTTTCCTAAGCAGAGTTGAACTAGATATAGCCCGTGTGTTTAGGAAGCACTGCTCTTTTTTTCTGAGCAAGCTCACTGTTCTGGCAGGTAGGAAACACATTAGAGTAGAAGAGTGCTCTTTTCTCAAAAGCAGAGTGTGTTTCTTGTAAGGCCAGCTAGCGTTTCTTTCCCAGTCCTAAATGGAGTTGAATCACATGCAGTTTCTGGTCCTACGAGCAAGAGTTGTTTTCTGGTAAGGAAAGTAACTATTGTGCTTCCATTGCCATACACAGTGCAAATAGCACACGCGTCTGTTCCCAGAAAATACAGTGTATTGGACTGAAGAGGATCTACTGTTCTTGTCAGTTTCCTAGGCAGAGTTGAACTAGATATAGTCGGTGTGTGTAGGAAGCACAGTTCTTCTGTTCTGAGCAAGCTCACTGTTCAGACCCCATAGGAAAAACAGTAGAGTAGAAGTGTGCTTTTTTCTCAAAAGCAGAGTGTGTTTCTTGTAAGGCAAGCTAGCGTTTATTTTCCAGTTCTAAATGGAGTTGAATCACATGCAGTTTTTTGTCCTACGAGCAAGAGTTGTTTTCTGGTAAGGAAAGTCACTATTGTGCTCCCATTGCCATACACAGTGCAAATAGCACTCGTGTCTGTTCACAGCAAGTACAGTGTATTGGACTGAGGAGGAGCTCTTTTCTTGTCAGTTTCCTAAGCAGAGTTGAACTAGATATGGCCCGTGTGTAGGAAGCACAGTTCTTTTGTTCTGAGCAAGCTCACTGTTCGGACCCCATAGGAAACACAGTAGAGTAGAAGAGTGCTCTTTTCTCAAAAGCAGAGTGTGTTTCTTGTAAGGCGAGCTAGCGTTTGTTTCCCAGTCCTAAATGGAGTTGAATAACATGCAGTTTTTGGTTTACGAGCAAGAGTTGTTTTCTGGTAAGGAAAGTCACTATTGCGCTCCCATTGCCGTACACAGTGCAAATAGCACTCATGTCTGTTCCCAGCAAGTACAGTGTATTGGACTGAAGAGGAGCTACTGATCTTGTCAGTTTCCTAAGCAGAGTTGAACTAGATATGGCCCGTGTATGTAGGAAGCACAGTTCTTTTGTTCTGAGCAAGCTCACTGTTCACACCCCAAAGGAAAAAAAGTGGAGTAGAAGAGTTCTCTTTTCTCAAAAGCAGGGAGTATTTCTTGTAAGGCGAGCTAGCGTTTGTTTCCCAGTCCTAAAATGAGTTGAATCACATGCAGTTTTTGGTCCTACGAGCAAGAATTGTTTTCTGGTAAGAAGAGTCACTATTGCACTCCCATTGTCATACACAGGGCAAACAGCACAAGCATCTGTTCCCAGCAAGTACAGTGTATTGGACTGAAGAGGAGCTACTGTTCTTGTCAGTTTCCTAAGCAGAGTTGAACTAGATATGGCCCATGTGTGTAGGAAGCACAGTTCATTTGTTCTGAGCAAGCTCACTGTTCGGACCCGATAGGAAACACAGTAGAGTAGAAGAGTGCTCTTTTCTCAAAAGCAGAGTGTGTTTCTTGTAAGGCGAGCTAGCATTTGTTTCCCAGTCCTAAATGGAGTTGAATCACATGCAGTTTTTGGTTTACGAGCAACAGTTGTTTTCTGGTAAGGAAAGTCACTATTGCGCTCCCATTGCCATACACAGTGCAAATAGCACTCACGTCTGTTCACAGCAAGTACAGTGTATTGGACTGAACAGGAGCTACTGTCCTTGTCAGTTTCCTAAGCAGAATTGAACTATATATGGCCGTGGGTAGGAAGCACAGTTCTTTTGTTCTGAGCAAGCTCACTGTTCAGACCCCATAGGAAAAAAAGTAGAGTAGAAGAGTGCTCTTTGCTCAAAAGCAGAGTCTGTTTCTTGTAAGGCGAGCTAGCATTTATTTCCCAGTTCTAAATGGAGTTGAAGCACATGCAGTTTTCGGTCCTACGAGCAAGAGTTGTGTTCTGGTAAGGAAAGTAACTATTGCGCTTCAATTGCCATACACAGTGCAAATAGCACACGCATCTGTTCCCAGAAAGTACAGTGTATTGGACTGAAGAGGAGCTACTGATCTTGTCAGTTTCCTAAGCAGAGTTGAACTAGATATGGCCCGTGTGTGTAGGAAGCACAGTTCTTTTGTTCAAAACAAGCTCACTGGTCGGAAAACTTAGGAAACACAGTACAGTAGAAGAGTGCTCTTTTCTCAAAAGCAGAGTGTGTTTCTTGTAAGGCGAGCTAGCATTTGTTTCCCAGTCCTAAAAGTAGTTGAGACACATGCAGTTTTTGGTCCTACGAGAATGAGTTTTTTTTTTGGTAAGGAAAGTCACTATTGCGTTCCCTTTGCCATACACAGTGCAAATAGCACTCGCGTCTATTCACAGCAAGTACAGTGTATTGGACTGAAGAGGAGCTAATGTTCTTGTCAGTTTCCTATGCAGAATTGAACTAGATATGGCCGTGTGTGTAGGAAGCACAGTTCTTCTGTTCTGAGCAAGCTCACTGTTCAGACCCCATAGGAAAAACAGTAGAATAGAAGTGTGCTTTTTTCTCAAAAGCAGAGTGTGTTTCTTGTAAGGCGAGCTAGCGTTTATTTTCCAGTTCTAAATGGAGTTGAATCACATGCAGTTTTTTGTCCTACGAGCAAGAGTTATTTTCTGGTAAGGAAAGTCACTATTGTGCTCCCATTGCCATACACAGTGCAAATAGCACTCGCGTCTGTTCAGAGCAAGTACAGTGTATTGGACTGAAGAGGAGCTCTTTTCTTGTCAGTTTCCTAAGCAGAGTTGAACTAGATATGGCCCGTGTGTGTAGGAAGCACAGTTCTTTTGTTCTGAGCAAGCTCACTGTTCGGACCCCATAGGAAACACAGTAGAGTAGAAGAGTGCTCTTTTCTCAAAAGCAGAATGTGTTTCTTGTAAGGCGAGCTAGCGTTTGTTTCCCAGTACTAAATGGATTTGAATAACATGCAGTTTTTGGTTTACGAGCAAGAGTTGTTTTCTGGTAAGGAAAGTCACTATTGCGCTCCCATTGCCATGCACAGTGCAAATAGCACTCAGTCTGTTCCCAGCAAGTACATTGTATTGGGCTGAAGAGGAGCTACTGATCTTGTCAGTTTCCTAAGCAGAGCTGAACTAGATATGGCCCGTGTATGTAGGAAGCACAGTTCTTTTGTTCTGAGCAAGCTCAATGTTCACACCCCATAGGAAAAAACGTGGAGTAGAAGAGTTCTCTTTTCTCACAAGCAGAGTGTGTTTCTTGTAAGGCGAGCTAGCGTTTGTTTCCCAGTCATAAAAGGAGTTGAATCACGTGCAGTTTTTGGTCCTACGAACAAGAATTGTTTTCTGGTAAGAAGAGTCACTATTGTACTCCCATTGTCATACACAGGGCAAATACCACACGCGTCTGTTCCCAGCAAGTACAGTGTATTGGACTGAAGAGGAGCTACAGTTCTTGTCAGTTTCCTAAGCAGAGTTGAACTAGATATGGCCCGTGTGTAGGAAGCACAGATCTTTTGTTCTGAGCAAGCTCACTGTTCGGACCCCATAGGAAACACAGTAGAGTAGAAGAGTGCTCTTTTCTCAAGAGCAGAGTGTGTTTCTTGTAAGGCGAGCTAGCATTTGTTTCCCAGTCCTAAATGGAGTTGAATCACATGCAGTTTTTGGTTTACGAGCAACAGTTGTTTTCTGGTAAGGGAAGTCACTATTGCGCTCCCATTGGCATACACAGTGCAAATAGCACTCACGTCTGTTCACAGCAAGTACAGTGTATTGGACTGAACAGGAGCTACTGTCCTTGTCAGTTTGCTAAGCAGAGTTGAGCAATATATGGCCCTTGTGTGTAGGAAGCACAGTTCTTTTGTTCTCAGCAAGCTCACTGCTCGGTTCCCATTGGAAACACAGTAGAATAGAAGAGTGCTCTTTTCTCAAAAGGAGAGTGTGTTTCTTGTAAGGGGAGCTAGTGTTTGTTTCCCAGTCAGAAGTGGAGTTGAATCCCATGCAGTTTCTGGTCCTACGAGCAAGAGTTGTTTTCTGGTAAAAAGAGTCACTATTGAGCTCCCATTGCCATACACAGTGCAAATAGCACTCGCGTCTGTTCCCAGCAAGTACAGTGTATTGGACTGAAGAGGATCTACTGTTCTTGTCAGTTTCCTAAGCAGAATTGAACTATATATGGCCGTGGGTAGGAAGCACAGTTCTTTTGTTCTGAGCAAGCTCACTGTTCAGACCCCATAGGAAAAAAAGTAGAGTAGAAGAGTGGTCTTTTCTCAAAAGCAGAGTGTGTTTCTTGTAAGGCGAGCTAGTGTTTGTTTCCCAGTCCTAAATGGAGTTGATTCACATGCAGTTTCTGGTCCGACAATCAAGAGTTGTTTTCTGGTAAGAAGAGACACTATTGCGCTCCCATTGTCATACACAGTGCAAATAGCACTGGCGTCTGTTCCCAGCTTGTACTGTGTATTGGACTGAAGAGGATCTACTGTTCTTGTCAGTTTCCTAAGCAGAATTGATCTAGATATGGCCGTGTGTGTAGGAAGCACAGTTCTTTTGTTCTGAGCAAGCTCACTATTCTGGCCATATAGGAAACACAGTAGAGTAGAAGAGTGCTCTTTTCTTAAAAGCAGAGTCTGTTTCTTGTAAGGCGAGCTAGCGTTTATTTCCCAGTTCTAAATGGAGTTGAAGCACATGCAGTTTTCGGTCCTACGAGCAAGAGTTGTGTTCTGGTAAGGAAAGTCACTATTGAGTTCCCATTACCATACACAGTGCAAATATCACTCGCGTCTGTTCCCAGCAAGTACAGTGTATTGGACTGAAGAGGAGCTACTGTTCTTGTCAGTTTCCTAAGCAGATTTGAATTAGATATGGCCCGTGTGTGTAGGAAGCACAGTTCTTTTGTTCTGAGCAAGCTCACTGTTCGGACCACATAGGAAACACAGTAGAGTAGAAGAGTGCTCTTTTCTCAAAAGCAGAGTGTGTTTCTTGTAAGGAGAGCTAGTGTTTGTTTCCCAGTCAGAAATGGAGTTGAATCCCATGCAGTTTCTGGTCCTATGAGCAAGAGTTGTTTTCTTGTAAGGAAAGTAACTATTGTGCTTCCATTGACATACACAGTGCAAATAGCACACACGTCTGTTCCCAGAAAGTACAGTGTATTGGACTGAAGAGGAGCTACTGATCTTGTCAGTTTCCTAAGCAGAGTTTAACTAGATATGGCCCGTGTGTGTAGGAAGCACAGTTCTTTTGTTCTGAACAAGTCACTGTTTTGAAAACTTAGGAAACACAGTAAAGTAGAAGAGTGCTCTTTTCTCAAAAGCAGAGTGTGTTTCTTGTAAGGCGAGCTAGCATTTGTTTCCCAGTCCTAAAAGGAGTAGAGACACATGCAGTTTTTGGTCCTACGAGCATGAGTTTTTTTGGTAAGGAAAGTCACTATTGCGTTCCCTTTGCCATACACAGTGCAAATAGCACTCTCGTCTATTCACAGCAAGTACAGTGTATTGGACTGAAGAGGAGCTCTTTTCTTGTCAGATTCCTAAGCAGAGTTGAATTAGATATGGCCCGTGTGTGTAGGAAGCACAGTTCTTTTGTTCTGAGCAAGCTCACTGTTCAGACTCCACAGGAAACACAGTAGAGTAGAAGAGTGCTCTTTTCTCAAAAGCAGAGTGTGTTTCTTGTAAGGAGAGCTAGTGTTTGTTTCCCAGTCGGAAATGGAGTTGAATCCCATGCAGTTTCTGGTCCTACGAGCAAGAGTTGTTTTCTGGTAAGAAGAGTCACTATTGCGCTCCCATTGTCATACACAGGGAAATAGCACACGCGTCTGTTCCCAGCAAGTACAGTGTATTGGACTGAAGAGGAGCTACTGTTCTTGTCAGTTTTTTAAGCAGAATTTTACTAGATATGGCCGTGTGTGCAGGAAGCACAGTTCTTCTGTTCTGAGCAAGCTCACTGTTCGGACCCCATAGGAAACACAGTAGAGTAGAAGTGTGCTCTTTTCTCAAAAGCAGAGTATGTTTCTTGTAAGGCGAGCTAGCGTTTATTTTCCAGTTCTAAATGGAGTTGAATCACATGCAGTTTTTTGTCCTACGAGCAAGAGTTGTGTTCTGGTAAGGAAAGTCACTATTGTGCTCCCATTGCCATACACAGTGCAAATAGCACTCGCGTCTGTTCACAGCAAGTACAGTGTATTGGACTGAAGAGGAGCTCTTTTCTTGTCAATTTCCTAAGCAGAGTTGAAGTAGATATGGCCCGTGTGTGTAGGAAGCACAGTTCTTTTGTTCTGAGCAAGCTCACTGTTCAGACCCCATAGGAAACACAGTAGAGTAGAAGCGTGCTCTTTTCTCAAAAGCCGAGTGTGTTTCTTGTAAGGCTAGCTAGCGTTTGTTTCCAAGTCCTAAATGGAGTTGAATCACAGGCAGTTTTTGGTTTACGAGCAAGAGTTGTTTTCTAAAAAGGAAAGTCACTATTGCACTCCCATTGCCATACACAGTGCAAATAGCACTCATGTCTGTTCCCAGCAAGTACAGTGTATTGGAATGAAGAGGAGCTACTGATCTTGTCAGTTTCCTAAGCAGAGTTGAACTAGATATGGCCCGTGTATGTAGGAAGCACAGTTCTTTTGTTCTGAGCAAGCTCACTGTTCAGACCCCATAGGAAATAAAGTAGAGTAGAAGCATGCTCTTTTCTCAAAAGAGGAGTGTGTTTCTTGTAAGGCGAGCTAGCATTTGTTTCCCAGTGCTAAAAGGAGTTGAATCACATGCAGTTTTTGGTCCTACGAGCAAGAGTTGTTTTCTGGTAAGAAGAGTCACTATTGCGCTCCCATTGTCATGCACAGGGCAAATAGCACTCGCGTCTGTTCCCAGCATGTAAAGTGTATTGTACTGAAGAGGAGCTCTTTCCTTGTCAGTTTCCTAAGCAGAGTTGAACTAGATATGGCCGCTGTGTGTAGGAAGCACAGTTCTTTTGTTCTGAGCAAGCTCACTGTTCTGGCCATATAGGAAACACAGTAGAGTAGAAGAGTGCTCTTTTCTTAAAAGCAGAGTGTGTTTCTTGTAAGGCGAGCTAGCATTTGTTTCCCAGTCCTAAATGGAGTTGAATCACATGCAGTTTTCGGTCCTACAAGCAAGAGTTGTGTTCTGGTAAGGAAAGTCACTATTGAGTTCCCATTACCATACACAGTGCAAATAGCACTTGCGTCTGTTCTCAGCAAGTACACTGTATTGGACTGAAGAGGAGCTACTGTTCTTGTCAGTTTCCTAAGCAGAGTTGAATTAGATATGGCCCGTGTGTGTAGGAAGCACAGTTCTTTTGTTCTGAGCAAGCTCACTGTTCGTACCCCATAGGAAACACAGTAGAATAGAACAGTGCTCTTTACTCAAAAGCACAGTGTGTTTCTTGTAAGGAGAGCTAGTGTTTGTTTTTCAGTCAGAAATGGAGTTGAATCCCATGCAGTTTCTGGTCCTATAAGCAAGAGTTGTTTTCTGGTAAGAAGAGTCACTATTGCGCTCCCATTGTGATACACAGGGCAAATAGCACACGCGTCTGTTCCCAGCAAGTACAGTGTATTGGACTGAAGAGGAGCTACTGTTCTTGTCAGTTTCCTAAGCAGAGTTGAACTAGATATGGCCCGTGTGTGTAGGAAGCACAGTTCTTTTGTTCTGAGCAAGCTCACTGTTCTGACCCCATAGGAAACACAGTAGAGTAGAAGAGTGCTCTTTTCTCAAAAGCAGAGTGTGTTTCTTGTAAGCCGAGCTAGTGTTTGTTTCCAAGTCAGAAATGGAGTTGAATCCCATGCAGTTTCTAGTCCTTCGAGCAAGAGTTGTTTTCTGGTAAGGAAAGTCACTATTGCACTTCCATTGCCATACACAGTGCAAATAGCACACGCGTCTGTTCCTAGCAAGTACAGTGTATTGGACTGTAGAGGAGCTACTGTTCTTGTCAGTTTCCTAAGCAGAGTTGAACTAGATATGGCCCGTGTTTGTAGGAAGCACAGTTCTTTTGTTCTGAAGAAGCTCACTGTTCGGAAAACTTAGGAAACACAGTAGAGTAGAAGAGTGCTCTTTTCTCAAAAGCAGAGTGTGTTTCTTTTAAGGCGAGTTAGTGTTTGTTTCCCAGATATAAATGGAGTTGAATCACATGCAGTTTTTGGTTTATGAGCAACAGTTGTTTTCTGGTAAGGAAAGTCACTATTGCGCTCCCATTGCCATACACAGTGCAAATAGCACTCACGTCTGTTCCCAGCAAGTACAGTGTATTGGACTGAAGAGGAGCTACTGATCTTGTCAGTTTCCTAAGCAGAGATGAACTAGATATGGCCCATGTATGTAGGAAGCACAGTTCTTTGTTCTGAGCAAGCTCACTGTTCAGACCCCATAGGAAAAAAAGTAGAGTACAAGAGTGCTCTTTTCTCAAAAGCAGAGTGTGTTTCTTTTAAGGCAAGCTAGTGTTTGTTTCCCAGTCCTAAATGGAGTTGAATCACATGCAGTTTTTGGTTTATGAGCAACAGTTGTTTTCTGGTAAGGAAAGTCACTATTGCGCTCCCATTGCCATACACAGTGCAAATAGCACTCACGTCTGTTCCCAGCAAGTACAGTGTATTGGACTGAAGAGGAGCTAATGATCTTGTCAGTTTCCTAAGCAGAGTAGAACTAGATATGGCCCGTGTATGTAGGAAGCACAGTTCTTTTGTTCTGAGCAAGCTCACTGTTCAGACCCCATAGGAAAAAAAGTAGAGTAGAAGAGTGCTCTTTTATCAAAAGCAGAGTTTGTTTCTTGTAAGGCGAGCTAGCGTTTGTTTCCCAGTCCTAAATGGAGTTGAATCACATGCGGTTTTTGGTCCTAGGAGCAAGAGTTGTTTTCTGGTATGGAAAGTCACTATTGCACTCCCTTTGCCAAACACAGGGCAAATAGCACTCGCGTTTGTTCCCAGCAAGTACAGTGTATTGTTCTGAAGAGGAGCTACTGTTCTTGTCAGTTTCCTAACCAGAGTTAATCTAGATATGGCCCGTGTGTGTAGGAAGCTCAGTTCTTTTGTTCTGAGGAAGCTCACTGTTTGGACCCCATAGGAAACACAGTAGAGTAGAAGAGTGCTCTTTTCTCAAAAGCAGAGTGTGTTTCTTGTAAGGCGAGCTAGCGTTTGTTTCCCAGTCCTAAATGGAGTTGAATCACATGCAGTTTCAGTCCTACGAGCAAGAGTTGTTTCCTGGTAAGAAGAGTCTCTATTACTTTACCATTTCCATAAACAGTGCAAATAGCTCTGGCGTCTTTTCTCAGCATGTACAGTGTATTGGACTGAAGCGGAGCTACTGTTCTTGTCAGTTTCCTAAGCAGAGTTGAACTAGATATGCCTGTGTGTGTAGGAAGCACAGTTCTTTTGCTCTTAGCAAGCTCACTGTTCGGACCCCATAGAAAACACAGTAGACTAGAAGAGTGCTCTTTTCTCAAAAGCAGAGTGTGTTTCTTGTAAGGGGAGCTAGCGTTTGTTTCCCAGTCCTAAATGGAGTTGAATCCCATGCAGTTTCTTGTCCTACGAAAGAGTTGTTTTCTGGTAAGAAGAGTCACTATTGCACTACCATTGTCTTACACAGGGCAAATAGCACTGGTGTCGGTTCCCAGCATGTACAGTGTATTGGACTGAAGAGGAGCTACTGTTCTTGTCAGTTTCCTAAGCAGAATTTATCTACATATGGCCGTGTGTGTAGGAAGCACAGTTCTTTTGTTCTGAGCAAGCTCACTGTTCGGACCCCATAGGAATCACAGTAGAGTAGAAGAGTGCTCTTTTCTCAAAAGCAGAGTGTGTTTCTTGTAAGGCGAGCTAGCGTTTGTTTCCCAGTCCTAAATGGAGTTGAATCACATGCAGTTTCTTGTCCTATGAGCAAGAGTTGTTTTCTGGTAAGAAGAGTCACTATTGCGCTCCCATTGTCATACACAGGGCAAATAGCACTGGTGTCGGTTTCCAGCATGTACAGTGTATTGGACTGAAGAGGAGCTACTCTTCTTGTCAGTTTCCTAAGCAGAATTGATCTAGATATGGCCGTGTGTGTAGGAAGCACAGTTCTTTTGTTCTGAGCAAGCTCACTGTTCGGAACCCATAGTAAACACAGTAGAGTAGAAGAGTGCTCTTTTAACAAAAGCAGAGTGTGTTTCTTATAAGGCGAGCTAGCGTTTGTTTCCCAGTCCTAAATGGAGTTGAATCACATGCAGTTTCTTGTCCTACGAGCAAGAGTTGTTTTCTGGTAAGAAGAGTCACTATTGTGCTCCCATTGCCACACACAGTGCAAATAGCACTCGCGTCTGTTTCCAGCAAGTACAGTGTATTGGACTGAAGAGGAGCTACTGATCTTGTCAGTTTCCTAAGCAGAGTTGAACTAGATATGGCCCTTGTGTGTAAGAAGCACAGTTCTTTTGTTCTCAGCAAGCTCACTGTTCGGATCCCACAGGAAACACAGTAGAATAGAAGAGTGCTCTTTTCTCAAAAGCAGAGTGTGTTTCTTGTAAGGGGAGCTAGTGTTGTTTCCCAGTAGGAAGTGGAGTTGAATCCCATGCAGTTTCTGTTCCTACGAGCAAGAGTTGTTTTCTGGTAATAAGAGTCACTATTGCGCTCCCGTTGCCATACACAGTGCAAATAGCACTCATGTCTGTTCCCAGCAAGTACAGTGTATTGGACTGAAGAGGAGCTACTGATCTTGTCAGTTTCCTAAGCAGAGTTGAACTAGATATGGCCCGTGTATGTAGGAAGAACAGTTCTTTTGTTCTGAGCAAGCTCACTGTTCAGACCCGATAGGAAAAAAATGTAGAGTAGAAGCGTGCTCTTTTCTCAAAAGAGGAGTGTGTTTCTTGTAAGGCGAGCTAGCATTTGTTTCCCAGTCCTAAAAGGAGTTGAATCACATGCAGTTTTTGGTCTAACGAGCAAGAGTTGTTTTCTGGTAAGAAGAGTCACTATTGCGCTCCCATTGTCATGCACAGGGCAAATAGCACTTGCGTCTGTTCTCAGCAAGTACACTGTATTGGACTGAAGAGGAGCTACTGTTCTTGTCAGTTTCCTAAGCAGAATTTATCTACATATGGCCGTGTGTGTAGGAAGCACAGTTCTTTTGTTCTGAGAAAGCTCACTGTTCGTACCCCATAGGAAACACAGTAGAATAGAACAGTGCTCTTTACTCAAAAGCAGAGTGTGTTTCTTGTAAGGAGAGCTAGTATTTGTTTTTCAGTCAGAAATGGAGTTGAATCCCACGCAGTTTCTGGTCCTATGAGCAAGAGTTGTTTTCTGGTAAGAAGAGTCACTATTGTGCTCCCATTGTCATACACAGGGCAAATAGCACACGCGTCTGTTCCCAGCAAGTACAGTGTATTGGACTGAAGAGGAGCTACTCTTCTTGTCAGTTTCCTAAGCAGAGTTAAACTAGATATGGCCCGTGTGTGTAGGAAGCACAGTTGTTTTGTTCCGAGCAAGCTCACTGTTCGGACCCCATAGGAAACACAGTAGAGTAGAAGAGTGCTCTTTTCTCAAAAGCAGAGTGTGTTTCTTGTAAGCCGAGCTAGTGTTTGTTTCCCAGTCAGAAATGGAGTTCAATCCCATGCAGTTTCTAGTCCTATGAGCAAGAGTTGTTTTCTGGTAAGGAAAGTCACTATTGCACTTCCATTGCCATACACAGTGCAAATAGCACACGCGTCTGTTCCTAGCAAGTACAGTGTATTGGACTGAAGAGGAGCTACTGTTCTTGTCAGTTTCCTAAGCAGAGTTGAACTAGATATGGCCCGTGTGTGTAGGAAGCACAGTTCTTTTGTTCTGAAGAAGCTCACAGTTCGGAAAACTTAGGAAACACAGTAGAGTAGAAGAGTGCTCTTTTCTCAAAAGCAGAGTGTGTTTCTTGTAAGCCGAGCTAGCATTTGTTTCCCAGTCCTAAAAGGAGTTGAGACACATGCAGTTTTTGGTCCTATGAGCAAGAGTTGTTTTCTGGTAAGGAAAGTCACTATTGCGCTCCCTTTGCCATACACAGTGCAAATAGCACTCGCGTCTGTTCTCAGCTAGTACAGTGTATTGGACTGAAGAGGAGCTACTGTTCTTGTCAGTTTCCATAGTAGAGTTGAACTAGATATGGCCCGTGTATATAGGAAGCACAGTTCTTTTGTTCAAAGCAAGCTCACTGTTCAGACTCCATAGGAAATACAGTAGAGTACAAAGGTGCTCTTTTCTCAAAAGCAGATTGTGTTTCTTTTAAGGCAAGCTAGTGTTTGTTTCCCAGATATAAATGGAGTTGAATCACATGCAGTTTTTGGTTTATGAGCAACAGTTGTTTTCTGGTAAGGAAAGTCACTATTGCTCTCCCATTGCCATACACAGTGCAAATAGCACTCACGTCTGTTCCCAGCAAGTACAGTGTATTGGACTGAAGAGGAGCTACTGATCTTGTCAGTTTCCTAAGCAGAGTTGAACTAGATATGGCCCGTGTATGTAGGAAGCACAGTTCTTTTGTTCTGAGCAAGCTCACTGTTCAGACCCCATAGGAAAAAAAGTAGAGTAGAAGCGTGCTCTTTTCTCAAAAGAGGAGTGTGTTTCTTGTAAGGCGAGCTAGCATTTGTTTCCCAGTCCTAAAAGGAGTTGAATCACATGCAGTTTTTGGTCCTATGAGCAAGAGTTGTTTTCTGGTAAGAAGAGTCACTATTGCGCTCCCATTGTCATGCACAGGGCAAATAGCACTCGCGTCTGTTCCCAGCATGTAAAGTGTATTGTACTGAAGAGGAGCTCTTTTCTTGTCAGTTTCCTAAGCAGAGTTGAACTAGATATGGCCCGTGTGTGTAGGAAGCACAGTTCTTTTGTTCTGAGCAAGCTCAATGTTCGGACCCCATAGGAAACACAGTAGAGTAGAAGCGTGCTCTTTTCTCAAAAGCAGAGTGTGTTTCTTGTAAGGCGAGCTAGCATTTGTTTCCCAGTCCTAAATGGAGTTGAATCACATGCAGTTTTCGGTCCTACAAGCAAGAGTTGTGTTCTGGTAAGGAAAGTCACTATTGAGTTCCCATTACCATACACAGTGCAAATAGCACTTGCGTCTGTTCTCAGCAAGTACACTGTATTGGACTGAAGAGGAGCTACTGTTCTTGTCAGTTTCCTAATCAGAGTTGAATTAGATATGGCCCGTGTGTGTAGGAAGCACAGTTCTTTTGTTCTGAGCAAGCTCACTGTTCGTACCCCATAGGAAACACAGTAGAATAGAACAGTGCTCTTTACTCAAAAGCAGAGTGTGTTTCTTGTAAGGAGAGCTAGTGTTTGTTTTTCAGTCAGAAATGGAGTTGAATCCCATGCAGTTTCTGGTCCTATGAGCAAGAGTTGTTTTCTGGTAAGAAGAGTCACTATTGCGCTCCCATTGTCATACACAGGGCAAATAGCACACGCGTCTGTTCCCAGCAAGTACAGTGTATTGGACTGAAGAGGAGCTACTGTTCTTGAAAGTTTCCTAAGCAGAGTTGAACTAGATATGGCCCGTGTGTGTAGGAAGCACAGTTCTTTTGTTCTGAGCAAGCTCACTGTTCAGACCCCATAGGAAACACAGTAGAGTAGAAGAGTGCTCTTTTCTCAAAAGCAGAGTGTGTTTCTTGTAAGCCGAGCTAGTGTTTGTTTCCCAGTCAGAAATGGAGTTGAATCCCATGCAGTTTCTAGTCCTACGAGCAAGAGTTGTTTTCTGGAAAGGAAAGTCACTATTGCACTTCCATTGCCATACACAGTGCAAATAGCACACGCGTCTGTTCCTAGCAAGTACAGTGTATTGGACTGAAAAGGAGCTACTGTTCTTGTCAGTTTCCTAAGCAGAGTTGAACTAGATATGGCCCGTGTTTGTAGGAAGCACAGTTCTTTTGTTCTGAAGAAGCTCACTGTTCGGAAAACTTAGGAAACACAGTAGAGTAGAAGAGTGCTCTTTTCTCAAAAGCAGAGTGTGTTTCTTGTAAGGCGAGCTAGCATTTGTTTCCAAGTCCTAAATGGAGTTGAATCACAGGCAGTTTTTGGTTTACGAGCAAGAGTTGTTTTCTGATAAGGAAAGTCACTATTGCGCTCCCATTGCCATACACAGTACAAATAGCACTCATGTCTGTTCCCAGCAAGTACAGTGTATTGGACTGAAGAGGAGCTACTGATCTTGTCAGTTTCCTAAGCAGAGTTGAACTAGATATGGCCCGTGTATGTAGGAAGCACAGTTCTTTTGTTCTGAGCAAGCTCACTGTTCAGACCCCATAGGAAAAAAAGTAGAGTAGAAGCGTGCTCTTTTCTCAAAAGAGGAGTGTGTTTCTTGTAAGGCGAGCTAGCATTTGTTTCCCAGTCCTAAAAGGAGTTGAATCACATGCAGTTTTTGGTCCTACGAGCAAGAGTTGTTTTCTGGTAAGAAGAGTCACTATTGCGCTCCCATTGTCATGCACAGGGCAAATAGCAGTCGCGTCTGTTCCCAGCATGTAAAGTGTATTGTACTGAAGAGGAGCTCTTTCCTTGTCAGTTTCCTAAGCAGAGTTGAACTAGATATGGCCCGTGTGTGTAGGAAGCACAGTTCTTTTGTTCTGAGCAAGCTCACTGTTCGGACCCCATAGGAAACACAGTAGAGTAGAAGCGTGCTCTTTTCTCAAAAGCAGAGTGTGTTTCTTGTAAGGCGAGCTAGCATTTGTTTCCCAGTCCTAAATGGAGTTGAATCACATGCAGTTTTCGGTCCTACAAGCAAGAGTTGTGTTCTGGTAAGGAAAGTCACTATTGAGTTCCCATTACCATACACAGTGCAAATAGCACTTGCGTCTGTTCTCAGCAAGTACACTGTATTGGACTGAAGAGGAGCTACTGTTCTTGTCAGTTTCCTAAGCAGAGTTGAATTAGATATGGCCCGTGTGTGTAGGAAGCACAGTTCTTTTGTTCTGAGCAAGCTCACTGTTCGTACCCCATAGGAAACACAGTAGAATAGAACAGTGCTCTTTACTCAAAAGCAGAGTGTGTTTCTTGTAAGGAGAGCTAGTGTTTGTTTTTCAGTCAGAAATGGAGTTGAATCCCATGCAGTTTCTGGTCCTATGAGCAAGAGTTGTTTTCTGGTAAGAAGAGTCACTATTGCGCTCCCATTGTGATACACAGGGCAAATAGCACACGCGTCTGTTCCCAGCAAGTACAGTGTATTGGACTGAAGAGGAGCTACTGTTCTTGTCAGTTTCCTAAGCAGAGTTGAACTAGATATGGCCCGTGTGTGTAGGAAGCACAGTTCTTTTGTTCTGAGCAAGCTCACTGTTCTGACCCCATAGGAAACACAGTAGAGTAGAAGAGTGCTCTTTTCTCAAAAGCAGAGTGTGTTTCTTGTAAGCCGAGCTAGTGTTTGTTTCCAAGTCAGAAATGGAGTTGAATCCCATGCAGTTTCTAGTCCTTCGAGCAAGAGTTGTTTTCTGGTAAGGAAAGTCACTATTGCACTTCCATTGCCATACACAGTGCAAATAGCACACGCGTCTGTTCCTAGCAAGTACAGTGTATTGGACTGTAGAGGAGCTACTGTTCTTGTCAGTTTCCTAAGCAGAGTTGAACTAGATATGGCCCGTGTTTGTAGGAAGCACAGTTCTTTTGTTCTGAAGAAGCTCACTGTTCGGAAAACTTAGGAAACACAGTAGAGTAGAAGAGTGCTCTTTTCTCAAAAGCAGAGTGTGTTTCTTTTAAGGCGAGTTAGTGTTTGTTTCCCAGATATAAATGGAGTTGAATCACATGCAGTTTTTGGTTTATGAGCAACAGTTGTTTTCTGGTAAGGAAAGTCACTATTGCGCTCCCATTGCCATACACAGTGCGAATAGCACTCACGTCTGTTCCCAGCAAGTACAGTGTATTGGACTGAAGAGGAGCTACTGATCTTGTCAGTTTCCTAAGCAGAGATGAACTAGATATGGCCCATGTATGTAGGAAGCACAGTTCTTTGTTCTGAGCAAGCTCACTGTTCAGACCCCATAGGAAAAAAAGTAGAGTAGAAGCGTGCTCTTTTCTCAAAAGAGGAGTGTGTTTCTTGTAAGGCGAGCTAGCATTTGTTTCCCAGTCCTAAATGGAGTTGAATCACATGCAGTTTTCGGTCCTACAAGCAAGAGTTGTGTTCTGGTAAGGAAAGTCACTATTGAGTTCCCATTACCATACACAGTGCAAATAGCACTTGCGTCTGTTCTCAGCAAGTACACTGTATTGGACTGAAGAGGAGCTACTGTTCTTGTCAGTTTCCTAATCAGAGTTGAATTAGATATGGCCCGTGTGTGTAGGAAGCACAGTTCTTTTGTTCTGAGCAAGCTCACTGTTCGTACCCCATAGGAAACACAGTAGAATAGAACAGTGCTCTTTACTCAAAAGCAGAGTGTGTTTCTTGTAAGGAGAGCTAGTGTTTGTTTTTCAGTCAGAAATGGAGTTGAATCCCATGCAGTTTCTGGTCCTATGAGCAAGAGTTGTTTTCTGGTAAGAAGAGTCACTATTGCGTTCCCATTGTCATACACAGGGCAAATAGCACACGCGTCTGTTCCCAGCAAGTACAGTGTATTGGACTGAAGAGGAGCTACTGTTCTTGAAAGTTTCCTAAGCAGAGTTGAACTAGATATGGCCCGTGTGTGTAGGAAGCACAGTTCTTTTGTTCTGAGCAAACTCACTGTTCAGACCCCATAGGAAACACAGTAGAGTAGAAGAGTGCTCTTTTCTCAAAAGCAGAGTGTGTTTCTTGTAAGCCGAGCTAGTGTTTGTTTCCCAGTCAGAAATGGAGTTGAATCCCATGCAGTTTCTAGTCCTACGAGCAAGAGTTGTTTTCTGGTAAGGAAAGTCACTATTGCACTTCCATTGCCATACACAGTGCAAATAGCACACGCGTCTGTTCCTAGCAAGTACAGTGTATTGGACTGAAAAGGAGCTACTGTTCTTGTCAGTTTCCTAAGCAGAGTTGAACTAGATATGGCCCGTGTTTGTAGGAAGCACAGTTCTTTTGTTCTGAAGAAGCTCACTGTTCGGAAAACTTAGGAAACACAGTAGAGTAGAAGAGTGCTCTTTTCTCAAAAGCAGAGTGTGTTTCTTGTAAGGCGAGCTAGCATTTGTTTCCAAGTCCTAAATGGAGTTGAATCACAGGCAGTTTTGGTTTACGAGCAAGAGTTGTTTTCTGATAAGGAAAGTCACTATTGCGCTCCCACTGCCATACACAGTGCAAATAGCACTCATGTCTGTTCCCAGCAAGTAGAGTGTATTGGACTGAAGAGGAGCTACTGATCTTGTCAGTTTCCTAAGCAGAGTTGAACTAGATATGGCCCGTGTATGTAGGAAGCACAGTTCTTTTGTTCTGAGCAAGCTCACTGTTCAGACCCCATAGGAAAAAAAGTAGAGTAGAAGCGTGCTCTTTTCTCAAAAGAGGAGTGTGTTTCTTGTAAGGCGAGCTAGCATTTGTTTCCCAGTCCTAAAAGGAGTTGAATCACATGCAGTTTTTGGTCCTAAGAGCAAGAGTTGTTTTCTGGTAAGAAGAGTCACTATTGCGCTCCCATTGTCATGCACAGGGCAAATAGCACTCGCGTCTGTTCCCAGCATGTAAAGTGTATTGTACTGAAGAGGAGCTCTTTCCTTGTCAGTTTCCTAAGCAGAGTTGAACTAGATATGGCCCGTGTGTGTAGGAAGCACAGTTCTTTTGTTCTGAGCAAGCTCACTGTTCGGACCCCATAGGAAACACAGTAGAGTAGAAGCGTGCTCTTTTCTCAAAAGCAGAGTGTGTTTCTTGTAAGGCGAGCTAGCATTTGTTTCCCAGTCCTAAATGGAGTTGAATCACATGCAGTTTTCGGTCCTACAAGCAAGAGTTGTGTTCTGGTAAGGAAAGTCACTATTGAGTTCCCATTACCATACACAGTGCAAATAGCACTTGCGTCTGTTCTCAGCAAGTACACTGTATTGGACTGAAGAGGAGCTACTGTTCTTGTCAGTTTCCTAAGCAGAGTTGAATTAGATATGGCCCGTGTGTGTAGGAAGCACAGTTCTTTTGTTCTGAGCAAGCTCACTGTTCGTACCCCATAGGAAACACAGTAGAATAGAACAGTGCTCTTTACTCAAAAGCAGAGTGTGTTTCTTGTAAGGAGAGCTAGAGTTTGTTTTTCAGTCAGAAATGGAGTTGAATCCCATGCAGTTTCTGGTCCTATGAGCAAGAGTTGTTTTCTGGTAAGAAGAGTCACTATTGCGCTCCCATTGTGATACACAGGGCAAATAGCACACGCGTCTGTTCCCAGCAAGTACAGTGTATTGGACTGAAGAGGAGCTACTGTTCTTGTCAGTTTCCTAAGCAGAGTTGAACTAGATATGGCCCGTGTGTGTAGGAAGCACAGTTCTTTTGTTCTGAGCAAGCTCACTGTTCTGACCCCATAGGAAACACAATAGAGTAGAAGAGTGCTCTTTTCTCAAAAGCAGAGTGTGTTTCTTGTAAGCCGAGCTAGTGTTTGTTTCCAAGTCAGAAATGGAGTTGAATCCCATGCAGTTTCTAGTCCTTCGAGCAAGAGTTGTTTTCTGGTAAGGAAAGTCACTATTGCACTTCCATTGCCATACACAGTGCAAATAGCACACGCGTCTGTTCCTAGCAAGTACAGTGTATTGGACTGTAGAGGAGCTACTGTTCTTGTCAGTTTCCTAAGCAGAGTTGAACTAGATATGGCCCGTGTTTGTAGGAAGCACAGTTCTTTTGTTCTGAAGAAGCTCACTGTTCGGAAAACTTAGGAAACACAGTAGAGTAGAAGAGTGCTCTTTTCTCAAAAGCAGAGTGTGATTCTTTTAAGGCGAGTTAGTGTTTGTTTCCCAGATATAAATGGAGTTGAATCACATGCAGTTTTTGGTTTATGAGCAACAGTTGTTTTCTGGTAAGGAAAGTCACTATTGCGCTCCCATTGCCATACACAGTGCAAATAGCACTCATGTCTGTTCCCAGCAAGTACAGTGTATTGGACTGAAGAGGAGCTACTGATCTTGTCAGTTTCCTAAGCAGAGATGAACTAGATATGGCCCATGTATGTAGGAAGCACAGTTCTTTGTTCTGAGCAAGCTCAATGTTCAGACCCCATAGGAAAAAAAGTAGAGTAGAAGCGTGCTCTTTTCTCAAAAGAGGAGTGTGTTTCTTGTAAGGCGAGCTAGCATTTGTTTCCCAGTCCTAAATGGAGTTGAATCACATGCAGTTTTCGGTCCTACAAGCAAGAGTTGTGTTCTGGTAAGGAAAGTCACTATTGAGTTCCCATTACCATACACAGTGCAAATAGCACTTGCGTCTGTTCTCAGCAAGTACACTGTATTGGACTGAAGAGGAGCTACTGTTCTTGTCAGTTTCCTAATCAGAGTTGAATTAGATATGGCCCGTGTGTGTAGGAAGCACAGTTCTTTTGTTCTGAGCAAGCTCACTGTTCGTACCCCATAGGAAACACAGTAGAATAGAACAGTGCTCTTTACTCAAAAGCAGAGTGTGTTTCTTGTAAGGAGAGCTAGTGTTTGTTTTTCAGTCAGAAATGGAGTTGAATCCCATGCAGTTTCTGGTCCTATGAGCAAGAGTTGTTTTCTGGTAAGAAGAGTCACTATTGCGTTCCCATTGTCATACACAGGGCAAATAGCACACGCGTCTGTTCCCAGCAAGTACAGTGTACTGGACTGAAGAGGAGCTACTGTTCTTGAAAGTTTCCTAAGCAGAGTTGAACTAGATATGGCCCGTGTGTGTAGGAAGCACAGTTCTTTTGTTCTGAGCAAGCTCACTGTTCAGACCCCATAGGAAACACAGTAGAGTAGAAGAGTGCTCTTTTCTCAAAAGCAGAGTGTGTTTCTTGTAAGCCGAGCTAGTGTTTGTTTCCCAGTCAGAAATGGAGTTGAATCCCATGCAGTTTCTAGTCCTACGAGCAAGAGTTGTTTTCTGGTAAGGAAAGTCACTATTGCACTTCCATTGCCATACACAGTGCAAATAGCACACGCGTCTGTTCCTAGCAAGTACAGTGTATTGGACTGAAAAGGAGCTACTGTTCTTGTCAGTTTCCTAAGCAGAGTTGAACTAGATATGGCCCGTGTTTGTAGGAAGCACAGTTCTTTTGTTCTGAAGAAGCTCACTGTTCGGAAAACTTAGGAAACACAGTAGAGTAGAAGAGTGCTCTTTTCTCAAAAGCAGAGTGTGTTTCTTGTAAGGCGAGCTAGCATTTGTTTCCAAGTCCTAAATGGAGTTGAATCACAGGCAGTTTTGGTTTACGAGCAAGAGTTGTTTTCTGATAAGGAAAGTCACTATTGCGCTCCCACTGCCATACACAGTGCAAATAGCACTCATGTCTGTTCCCAGCAAGTACAGTGTATTGGACTGAAGAGGAGCTACTGATCTTGTCAGTTTCCTAAGCAGAGTTGAACTAGATATGGCCCGTGTATGTAGGAAGCACAGTTCTTTTGTTCTGAGCAAGCTCACTGTTCAGACCCCATAGGAAAAAAAGTAGAGTAGAAGCGTGCTCTTTTCTCAAAAGAGGAGTGTGTTTCTTGTAAGGCGAGCTAGCATTTGTTTCCCAGTCCTAAAAGGAGTTGAATCACATGCAGTTTTTGGTCCTAAGAGCAAGAGTTGTTTTCTGGTAAGAAGAGTCACTATTGCGCTCCCATTGTCATGCACAGGGCAAATAGCACTCGCGTCTGTTCCCAGCATGTAAAGTGTATTGTACTGAAGAGGAGCTCTTTCCTTGTCAGTTTCCTAAGCAGAGTTGAACTAGATATGGCCCGTGTGTGTAGGAAGCACAGTTCTTTTGTTCTGAGCAAGCTCACTGTTCGGACCCCATAGGAAACACAGTAGAGTAGAAGCGTGCTCTTTTCTCAAAAGCAGAGTGTGTTTCTTGTAAGGCGAGCTAGCATTTGTTTCCCAGTCCTAAATGGAGTTGAATCACATGCAGTTTTCGGTCCTACAAGCAAGAGTTGTGTTCTGGTAAGGAAAGTCACTATTGAGTTCCCATTACCATACACAGTGCAAATAGCACTTGCGTCTGTTCTCAGCAAGTACACTGTATTGGACTGAAGAGGAGCTACTGTTCTTGTCAGTTTCCTAAGCAGAGTTGAATTAGATATGGCCCGTGTGTGTAGGAAGTACAGTTCTTTTGTTCTGAGCAAGCTCACTGTTCGTACCCCATAGGAAACACAGTAGAATAGAACAGTGCTCTTTACTCAAAAGCAGAGTGTGTTTCTTGTAAGGAGAGCTAGTGTTTGTTTTTCAGTCAGAAATGGAGTTGAATCCCATGCAGTTTCTGGTCCTATGAGCAAGAGTTGTTTTCTGGTAAGAAGAGTCACTATTGCGCTCCCATTGTGATACACAGGGCAAATAGCACACGCGTCTGTTCCCAGCAAGTACAGTGTATTGGACTGAAGAGGAGCTACTGTTCTTGTCAGTTTCCTAAGCAGAGTTGAACTAGATATGGCCCGTGTGTGTAGGAAGCACAGTTCTTTTGTTCTGAGCAAGCTCACTGTTCTGACCCCATAGGAAACACAGTAGAGTAGAAGAGTGCTCTTTTCTCAAAAGCAGAGTGTGTTTCTTGTAAGCCGAGCTAGTGTTTGTTTCCAAGTCAGAAATGGAGTTGAATCCCATGCAGTTTCTAGTCCTTCGAGCAAGAGTTGTTTTCTGGTAAGGAAAGTCACTATTGCACTTCCATTGCCATACACAGTGCAAATAGCACACGCGTCTGTTCCTAGCAAGTACAGTGTATTGGACTGTAGAGGAGCTACTGTTCTTGTCAGTTTCCTAAGCAGAGTTGAACTAGATATGGCCCGTGTTTGTAGGAAGCACAGTTCTTTTGTTCTGAAGAAGCTCACTGTTCGGAAAACTTAGGAAACACAGTAGAGTAGAAGAGTGCTCTTTTCTCAAAAGCAGAGTGTGTTTCTTTTAAGGCGAGTTAGTGTTTGTTTCCCAGATATAAATGGAGTTGAATCACATGCAGTTTTTGGTTTATGAGCAACAGTTGTTTTCTGGTAAGGAAAGTCACTATTGCGCTCCCATTGCCATACACAGTGCAAATAGCACTCATGTCTGTTCCCAGCAAGTACAGTGTATTGGACTGAAGAGGAGCTACTGATCTTGTCAGTTTCCTAAGCAGAGATGAACTAGATATGGCCCATGTATGTAGGAAGCACAGTTCTTTGTTCTGAGCAAGCTCACTGTTCAGACCCCATAGGAAAAAAAGTAGAGTAGAAGCGTGCTCTTTTCTCAAAAGAGGAGTGTGTTTCTTGTAAGGCGAGCTAGCATTTGTTTCCCAGTCCTAAATGGAGTTGAATCACATGCAGTTTTCGGTCCTACAAGCAAGAGTTGTGTTCTGGTAAGGAAAGTCACTATTGAGTTCCCATTACCATACACAGTGCAAATAGCACTTGCGTCTGTTCTCAGCAAGTACACTGTATTGGACTGAAGAGGAGCTACTGTTCTTGTCAGTTTCCTAATCAGAGTTGAATTAGATATGGCCCGTGTGTGTAGGAAGCACAGTTCTTTTGTTCTGAGCAAGCTCACTGTTCGTACCCCATAGGAAACACAGTAGAATAGAACAGTGCTCTTTACTCAAAAGCAGAGTGTGTTTCTTGTAAGGAGAGCTAGTGTTTGTTTTTCAGTCAGAAATGGAGTTGAATCCCATGCAGTTTCTGGTCCTATGAGCAAGAGTTGTTTTCTGGTAAGAAGAGTCACTATTGCGTTCCCATTGTCATACACAGGGCAAATAGCACACGCGTCTGTTCCCAGCAAGTACAGTGTATTGGACTGAAGAGGAGCTACTGTTCTTGAAAGTTTCCTAAGCAGAGTTGAACTAGATATGGCCCGTGTGTGTAGGAAGCACAGTTCTTTTGTTCTGAGCAAGCTCACTGTTCTGACCCCATAGGAAACACAGTAGAGTAGAAGAGTGCTCTTTTCTCAAAAGCAGAGTGTGTTTCTTGTAAGCCGAGCTAGTGTTTGTTTCCCAGTCAGAAATGGAGTTGAATCCCATGCAGTTTCTAGTCCTACGAGCAAGAGTTGTTTTCTGGTAAGGAAAGTCACTATTGCACTTCCATTGCCATACACAGTGCAAATAGCACACGCGTCTGTTCCTAGCAAGTACAGTGTATTGGACTGAAAAGGAGCTACTGTTCTTGTCAGTTTCCTAAGCAGAGTTGAACTAGATATGGCCCGTGTTTGTAGGAAGCACAGTTCTTTTGTTCTGAAGAAGCTCACTGTTCGGAAAACTTAGGAAACACAGTAGAGTAGAAGAGTGCTCTTTTCTCAAAAGCAGAGTGTGTTTCTTGTAAGGCGAGCTAGCATTTGTTTCCAAGTCCTAAATGGAGTTGAATCACAGGCAGTTTTGGTTTACGAGCAAGAGTTGTTTTCTGATAAGGAAAGTCACTATTGCGCTCCCGTTGCCATACACAGTGCAAATAGCACTCATGTCTGTTCCCAGCAAGTACAGTGTATTGGACTGAAGAGGAGCTACTGATCTTGTCAGTTTCCTAAGCAGAGTTGAACTAGATATGGCCCGTGTATGTAGGAAGCACAGTTCTTTTGTTCTGAGCAAGCTCACTGTTCAGACCCCATAGGAAAAAAAGTAGAGTAGAAGCGTGCTCTTTTCTCAAAAGAGGAGTGTGTTTCTTGTAAGGCGAGCTAGCATTTGTTTCCCAGTCCTAAAAGGAGTTGAATCACATGCAGTTTTTGGTCCTACGAGCAAGAGTTGTTTTCTGGTAAGAAGAGTCACTATTGCGCTCCCATTGTCATGCACAGGGCAAATAGCACTCGCGTCTGTTCCCAGCATGTAAAGTGTATTGTACTGAAGAGGAGCTCTTTCCTTGTCAGTTTCCTAAGCAGAGTTGAACTAGATATGGCCCGTGTGTGTAGGAAGCACAGTTCTTTTGTTCTGAGCAAGCTCACTGTTCGGACCCCATAGGAAACACAGTAGAGTAGAAGCGTGCTCTTTTCTCAAAAGCAGAGTGTGTTTCTTGTAAGGCGAGCTAGCATTTGTTTCCCAGTCCTAAATTGAGTTGAATCACATGCAGTTTTCGGTCCTACAAGCAAGAGTTGTGTTCTGGTAAGGAAAGTCACTATTGAGTTCCCATTACCATACACAGTGCAAATAGCACTTGCGTCTGTTCTCAGCAAGTACACTGTATTGGACTGAAGAGGAGCTACTGTTCTTGTCAGTTTCCTAAGCAGAGTTGAATTAGATATGGCCCGTGTGTGTAGGAAGCACAGTTCTTTTGTTCTGAGCAAGCTCACTGTTCGTACCCCATAGGAAACACAGTAGAATAGAACAGTGCTCTTTACTCAAAAGCAGAGTGTGTTTCTTGTAAGGAGAGCTAGTGTTTGTTTTTCAGTCAGAAATGGAGTTGAATCCCATGCAGTTTCTGGTCCTATGAGCAAGAGTTGTTTTCTGGTAAGAAGAGTCACTATTGCGCTCCCATTGTGATACACAGGGCAAATAGCACACGCGTCTGTTCCCAGCAAGTACAGTGTATTGGACTGAAGAGGAGCTACTGTTCTTGTCAGTTTCCTAAGCAGAGTTGAACTAGATATGGCCCGTGTGTGTAGGAAGCACAGTTCTTTTGTTCTGAGCAAGCTCACTGTTCTGACCCCATAGGAAACACAGTAGAGTAGAAGAGTGCTCTTTTCTCAAAAGCAGAGTGTGTTTCTTGTAAGCCGAGCTAGTGTTTGTTTCCAAGTCAGAAATGGAGTTGAATCCCATGCAGTTTCTAGTCCTTCGAGCAAGAGTTGTTTTCTGGTAAGGAAAGTCACTATTGCACTTCCATTGCCATACACAGTGCAAATAGCACACGCGTCTGTTCCTAGCAAGTACAGTGTATTGGACTGTAGAGGAGCTACTGTTCTTGTCAGTTTCCTAAGCAGAGTTGAACTAGATATGGCCCGTGTTTGTAGGAAGCACAGTTCTTTTGTTCTGAAGAAGCTCACTGTTCGGAAAACTTAGGAAACACAGTAGAGTAGAAGAGTGCTCTTTTCTCAAAAGCAGAGTGTGTTTCTTTTAAGGCGAGTTAGTGTTTGTTTCCCAGATATAAATGGAGTTGAATCACATGCAGTTTTTGGTTTATGAGCAACAGTTGTTTTCTGGTAAGGAAAGTCACTATTGCGCTCCCATTGCCATACACAGTGCAAATAGCACTCATGTCTGTTCCCAGCAAGTACAGTGTATTGGACTGAAGAGGAGCTACTGATCTTGTCAGTTTCCTAAGCAGAGATGAACTAGATATGGCCCATGTATGTAGGAAGCACAGTTCTTTGTTCTGAGCAAGCTCACTGTTCAGACCCCATAGGAAAAAAAGTAGAGTAGAAGCGTGCTCTTTTCTCAAAAGAGGAGTGTGTTTCTTGTAAGGCGAGCTAGCATTTGTTTCCCAGTCCTAAATGGAGTTGAATCACATGCAGTTTTCGGTCCTACAAGCAAGAGTTGTGTTCTGGTAAGGAAAGTCACTATTGAGTTCCCATTACCATACACAGTGCAAATAGCACTTGCGTCTGTTCTCAGCAAGTACACTGTATTGGACTGAAGAGGAGCTACTGTTCTTGTCAGTTTCCTAATCAGAGTTGAATTAGATATGGCCCGTGTGTGTAGGAAGCACAGTTCTTTTGTTCTGAGCAAGCTCACTGTTCGTACCCCATAGGAAACACAGTAGAATAGAACAGTGCTCTTTACTCAAAAGCAGAGTGTGTTTCTTGTAAGGAGAGCTAGTGTTTGTTTTTCAGTCAGAAATGGAGTTGAATCCCATGCAGTTTCTGGTCCTATGAGCAAGAGTTGTTTTCTGGTAAGAAGAGTCACTATTGCGTTCCCATTGTCATACACAGGGCAAATAGCACACGCGTCTGTTCCCAGCAAGTACAGTGTATTGGACTGAAGAGGAGCTACTGTTCTTGAAAGTTTCCTAAGCAGAGTTGAACTAGATATGGCCCGTGTGTGTAGGAAGCACAGTTCTTTTGTTCTGAGCAAGCTCACTGTTCTGACCCCATAGGAAACACAGTAGAGTAGAAGAGTGCTCTTTTCTCAAAAGCAGAGTGTGTTTCTTGTAAGCCGAGCTAGTGTTTGTTTCCCAGTCAGAAATGGAGTTGAATCCCATGCAGTTTCTAGTCCTACGAGCAAGAGTTGTTTTCTGGTAAGGAAAGTCACTATTGCACTTCCATTGCCATACACAGTGCAAATAGCACACGCGTCTGTTCCTAGCAAGTACAGTGTATTGGACTGAAAAGGAGCTACTGTTCTTGTCAGTTTCCTAAGCAGAGTTGAACTAGATATGGCCCGTGTTTGTAGGAAGCACAGTTCTTTTGTTCTGAAGAAGCTCACTGTTCGGAAAACTTAGGAAACACAGTAGAGTAGAAGAGTGCTCTTTTCTCAAAAGCAGAGTGTGTTTCTTGTAAGGCGAGCTAGCATTTGTTTCCAAGTCCTAAATGGAGTTGAATCACAGGCAGTTTTGGTTTACGAGCAAGAGTTGTTTTCTGATAAGGAAAGTCACTATTGCGCTCCCGTTGCCATACACAGTGCAAATAGCACTCATGTCTGTTCCCAGCAAGTACAGTGTATTGGACTGAAGAGGAGCTACTGATCTTGTCAGTTTCCTAAGCAGAGTTGAACTAGATATGGCCCGTGTATGTAGGAAGCACAGTTCTTTTGTTCTGAGCAAGCTCACTGTTCAGACCCCATAGGAAAAAAAGTAGAGTAGAAGCGTGCTCTTTTCTCAAAAGAGGAGTGTGTTTCTTGTAAGGCGAGCTAGCATTTGTTTCCCAGTCCTAAAAGGAGTTGAATCACATGCAGTTTTTGGTCCTACGAGCAAGAGTTGTTTTCTGGTAAGAAGAGTCACTATTGCGCTCCCATTGTCATGCACAGGGCAAATAGCACTCGCGTCTGTTCCCAGCATGTAAAGTGTATTGTACTGAAGAGGAGCTCTTTCCTTGTCAGTTTCCTAAGCAGAGTTGAACTAGATATGGCCCGTGTGTGTAGGAAGCACAGTTCTTTTGTTCTGAGCAAGCTCACTGTTCGGACCCCATAGGAAACACAGTAGAGTAGAAGCGTGCTCTTTTCTCAAAAGCAGAGTGTGTTTCTTGTAAGGCGAGCTAGCATTTGTTTCCCAGTCCTAAATTGAGTTGAATCACATGCAGTTTTCGGTCCTACAAGCAAGAGTTGTGTTCTGGTAAGGAAAGTCACTATTGAGTTCCCATTACCATACACAGTGCAAATAGCACTTGTGTCTGTTCTCAGCAAGTACACTGTATTGGACTGAAGAGGAGCTACTGTTCTTGTCAGTTTCCTAAGCAGAGTTGAATTAGATATGGCCCGTGTGTGTAGGAAGCACAGTTCTTTTGTTCTGAGCAAGCTCACTGTTCGTACCCCATAGGAAACACAGTAGAATAGAACAGTGCTCTTTACTCAAAAGCAGAGTGTGTTTCTTGTAAGGAGAGCTAGTGTTTGTTTTTCAGTCAGAAATGGAGTTGAATCCCATGCAGTTTCTGGTCCTATGAGCAAGAGTTGTTTTCTGGTAAGAAGAGTCACTATTGCACTCCCATTGTGATACACAGGGCAAATAGCACACGCGTCTGTTCCCAGCAAGTACAGTGTATTGGACTGAAGAGGAGCTACTGTTCTTGTCAGTTTCCTAAGCAGAGTTGAAATAGATATGGCCCGTGTGTGTAGGAAGCACAGTTCTTTTGTTCTGAGCAAGCTCACTGTTCTGACCCCATAGGAAACACAGTAGAGTAGAAGAGTGCTCTTTTCTCAAAAGCAGAGTGTGTTTCTTGTAAGCCGAGCTAGTGTTTGTTTCCAAGTCAGAAATGGAGTTGAATCCCATGCAGTTTCTAGTCCTTCGAGCAAGAGTTGTTTTCTGGTAAGGAAAGTCACTATTGCACTTCCATTGCCATACACAGTGCAAATAGCACACGCGTCTGTTCCTAGCAAGTACAGTGTATTGGACTGTAGAGGAGCTACTGTTCTTGTCAGTTTCCTAAGCAGAGTTGAACTAGATATGGCCCGTGTTTGTAGGAAGCACAGTTCTTTTGTTCTGAAGAAGCTCACTGTTCGGAAAACTTAGGAAACACAGTAGAGTAGAAGAGTGCTCTTTTCTCAAAAGCAGAGTGTGTTTCTTGTAAGGCGAGCTAGCATTTGTTTCCCAGTCCTAAAAGGAGTTGAGAGACATGCAGTTTTTGGTCCTATGAGCAAGAGTTGTTTTCTGGTAAGGAAAGTCACTATTGTGCTCCCTTTGCCATACACAGTGCAAATAGCACTCGCGTCTGTTCCCAGCTAGTACAGTGTATTGGACTGAAGAGGAGCTACTGTTCTTGTCAGTTTCCTAAGTAGAGTTGAACTAGATATGGCCCGTGTATGTAGAAAGCACAGGTCTTTTGTTCAAAGCAAGCTCACTGTTCAGACTCCATAGGAAATACAGTAGAGTACAAGAGTGCTCTTTTCTCAAAAGCAGAGTGTGTTTCTTTTAAGGCAAGCTAGTGTTTGTTTCCCAGTCCTAAATGGAGTTGAATCACATGCAGTTTTTGGTTTATGAGCAACAGTTGTTTTCTGGTAAGGAAAGTCACTATTGCGCTCCCTTTGCCATACACAGTGCAAATAGCACTCACGTCTGTTCCCAGCAAGTACAGTGTATTGGACTGAAGAGGAGCTACTGATCTTGTCAGTTTCCTAAGCAGAGTAGAACTAGATATGGCCCGTGTATGTAGGAAGCACAGTTCTTTTGTTCTGAGCAAGCTCACTGTTCAGACCCCATAGGAAAAAAAGTAGAGTAGAAGAGTGCTCTTTTATCAAAAGCAGAGTTTGTTTCTTGTAAGGCGAGCTAGCGTTTGTTTCCCAGTCCTAAATGGAGTTGAATCACATGCGGTTTTTGGTCCTAGGATCAAGAGTTGCTTTCTGGTATGGAAAGTCACTATTGCACTCCCTTTGCCAAACACAGGGCAAATAGCACTCGCGTTTGTTCCCAGCAAGTACAGTGTATTGTTCTGAAGAGGAGCTACTGTTCTTGTCAGTTTCCTAACCAGAGTTAATCTAGATATGGCCCGTGTGTGTAGGAAGCTCAGTTCTTTTGTTCTGAGGAAGCTCACTGTTTGAACCCCATAGGAAACACAGTAGAGTAGAAGAGTGCTCTTTTCTCAAAAGCAGAGTGTGTTTCTTGTAAGGCGAGCTAGCGTTTGTTTCCCAGTCCTAAATGGAGTTGAATCACATGCAGTTTCAGTCCTACGAGCAAGAGTTGTTTCCTGGTAAGAAGAGTCTCTATTACTTTACCATTGCCATAAACAGTGCAAATAGCTCTGGCGTCTTTTCTCAGCATGTACAGTGTATTGGACTGAAGCTGAGCTACTGTTCTTGTCAGTTTCCTAAGCAGAGTTGAACTAGATATGCCTGTGTGTGTAGGAAGCACAGTTCTTTTGCTCTTAGCAAGCTCACTGTTCGGACCCCATAGAAAACACAGTAGACTAGAAGAGTGCTCTTTTCTCAAAAGCAGAGTGTGTTTCTTGTAAGGGGAGCTAGCGTTTGTTTCCCAGTCCTAAATGGAGTTGAATCCCATGCAGTTTCTTGTCCTACGAAAGAGTTGTTTTCTGGTAAGAAGAGTCACTATTGCACTACCATTGTCTTACACAGGGCAAATAGCACTGGTGTCGGTTCCCAGCATGTACAGTGTATTGGACTGAAGAGGAGCTACTCTTCTTGTCAGTTTCCTAAGCAGAATTGATCTAGATATGGCCGTGTGTGTAGGAAGCACAGTTCTTTTGTTCTGAGCAAGCTCACTGTTCGGAACCCATAGTAAACACAGTAGAGTAGAAGAGTGCTCTTTTAACAAAAGCAGAGTGTGTTTCTTATAAGGCGAGCTAGCGTTTGTTTCCCAGTCCTAAATGGAGTTGAATCACATGCAGTTTCTTGTCCTACGAGCAAGAGTTGTTTTCTGGTAAGAAGAGTCACTATTGTGCTCCCATTGCCACACACAGTGCAAATAGCACTCGCGTCTGTTTCCAGCAAGTACAGTGTATTGGACTGAAGAGGAGCTACTGATCTTGTCAGTTTCCTAAGCAGAGTTGAACTAGATATGGCCCTTGTGTGTAAGAAGCACAGTTCTTTTGTTCTCAGCAAGCTCACTGTTCGGATCCCACAGGAAACACAGTAGAATAGAAGAGTGCTCTTTTCTCAAAAGCAGAGTGTGTTTCTTGTAAGGGGAGCTAGTGTTGTTTCCCAGTAGGAAGTGGAGTTGAATCCCATGCAGTTTCTGTTCCTATGAGCAAGAGATGTTTTCTGGTAATAAGAGTCACTATTGTGCTCCCGTTGCCATACACAGTGCAAATAGCACTCATGTCTGTTCCCAGCAAGTACAGTGTATTGGACTGAAGAGGAGCTACTGATCTTGTCAGTTTCCTAAGCAGAGTTGAACTAGATATGGCCCGTGTATGTAGGAAGAACAGTTCTTTTGTTCTGAGCAAGCTCACTGTTCAGACCCCATAGGAAAAAAAGTAGAGTAGAAGCGTGCTCTTTTCTCAAAAGAGGAGTGTGTTTCTTGTAAGGCGAGCTAGCATTTGTTTCCCAGTCCTAAAAGGAGTTGAATCACATGCAGTTTTTGGTCTAACGAGCAAGAGTTGTTTTCTGGTAAGAAGAGTCACTATTGCGCTCCCATTGTCATGCACAGGGCAAATAGCACTTGCGTCTGTTCTCAGCAAGTACACTGTATTGGACTGAAGAGGAGCTACTGTTCTAGTCAGTTTCCTAAGCAGAGTTGAATTAGATATGGCCCGTGTGTGTAGGAAGCACAGTTCTTTTGTTCTGAGAAAGCTCACTGTTCGTACCCCATAGGAAACACAGTAGAATAGAACAGTGCTCTTTACTCAAAAGCAGAGTGTGTTTCTTGTAAGGAGAGCTAGTTTTTGTTTTTCAGTCAGAAATGGAGTTGAATCCCACGCAGTTTCTGGTCCTATGAGCAAGAGTTGTTTTCTGGTAAGAAGAGTCACTATTGTGCTCCCATTGTCATACACAGGGCAAATAGCACACGCGTCTGTTCCCAGCAAGTACAGTGTATTGGACTGAAGAGGAGCTACTCTTCTTGTCAGTTTCCTAAGCAGAGTTGAACAAGATATGGCCCGTGTGTGTAGGAAGCACAGTTGTTTTGTTCCGAGCAAGCTCACTGTTCGGACCCCATAGGAAACACAGTAGAGTAGAAGAGTGCTCTTTTCTCAAAAGCAGAGTGTGTTTCTTGTAAGCCGAGCTAGTGTTTGTTTCCCAGTCAGAAATGGAGTTCAATCCCATGCAGTTTCTAGTCCTACGAGCAAGAGTTGTTTTCTGGTAAGGAAAGTCACTATTGCACTTCCATTGCCATACACAGTGCAAATAGCACACGCGTCTGTTCCTAGCAAGTACAGTGTATTGGACTGAAGAGGAGCTACTGTTCTTGTCAGTTTCCTAAGCAGAGTTGAACTAGATATGGCCCGTGTGTGTAGGAAGCACAGTTCTTTTGTTCTGAAGAAGCTCACAGTTCGGAAAACTTAGGAAACACAGTAGAGTAGAAGAGTGCTCTTTTCTCAAAAGCAGAGTGTGTTTCTTGTAAGCCGAGCTAGCATTTGTTTCCCAGTCCTAAAAGGAGTTGAGACACATGCAGTTTTTGGTCCTATGAGCAAGAGTTGTTTTCTGGTAAGGAAAGTCACTATTGCGCTCCCTTTGCCATACACAGTGCAAATAGCACTCGCGTCTGTTCTCAGCTAGTATAGTGTATTGGACTGAAGAGGAGCTACTGTTCTTGTCAGTTTCCTAAGTAGAGTTGAACTAGATATGGCCCGTGTATATAGGAAGCACAGTTCTTTTGTTCAAAGCAAGCTCACTGTTCAGACTCCATAGGAAATACAGTAGAGTACAAGAGTGCTCTTTTCTCAAAAGCCGAGTGTGTTTCTTTTAAGGCAAGCTAGTGTTTGTTTCCCAGATATAAACGGAGTTGAATCACATGCAGTTTTTGGTTTATGAGCAACAGTTGTTTTCTGGTAAGGAAAGTCACTATTGCGCTCCCATTGCCATACACAGTGCAAATAGCACTCATGTCTGTTCCCAGCAAGTACAGTGTATTGGACTGAAGAGGAGCTACTGATCTTGTCAGTTTCCTAAGCAGAGTTGAACTAGATATGGCCCGTGTATGTAGGAAGCACAGTTCTTTTGTTCTGAGCAAGCTCACTGTTCAGACCCCATAGGAAAAAAAGTAGAGTAGAAGCGTGCTCTTTTCTCAAAAGAGGAGTGTGTTTCTTGTAAGGCGAGCTAGCATTTGTTTCCCAGTCCTAAAAGGAGTTGAATCACATGCAGTTTTTGGTCCTATGAGCAAGAGTTGTTTTCTGGTAAGAAGAGTCACTATTGCGCTCCCATTGTCATGCACAGGGCAAATAGCACTCGCGTCTGTTCCCAGCATGTAAAGTGTATTGTACTGAAGAGGAGCTCTTTCCTTGTCAGTTTCCTAAGCAGAGTTGAACTAGATATGGCCCGTGTGTGTAGGAAGCACAGTTCTTTTGTTCTGAGCAAGCTCACTGTTCGGACCCCATAGGAAACACAGTAGAGTAATAGCGTGCTCTTTTCTCAAAAGCAGAGTGTGTTTCTTGTAAGGCGAGCTAGCATTTGTTTCCCAGTCCTAAATGGAGTTGAATCACATGCAGTTTTCGGTCCTACAAGCAAGAGTTGTGTTCTGGTAAGGAAAGTCACTATTGAGTTCCCATTACCATACACAGTGCAAATAGCACTTGCGTCTGTTCTCAGCAAGTACACTGTATTGGACTGAAGAGGAGCTACTGTTCTTGTCAGTTTCCTAAGCAGAGTTGAATTAGATATGGCCCGTGTGTGTAGGAAGCACAGTTCTTTTGTTCTGAGCAAGCTCACTGTTCGTACCCCATAGGAAACACAGTAGAATAGAACAGTGCTCTTTACTCAAAAGCAGAGTGTGTTTCTTGTAAGGAGAGGTAGTGATTGTTTTTCAGTCAGAAATGGAGTTGAATCCCATGCAGTTTCTGGTCCTAAGAGCAAGAGTTGTTTTCTGGTAAGAAGAGTCCCTATTGCGCTCCCATTGTGATACACAGGGCAAATAGCACACGCGTCTGTTCCCAGCAAGTACAGTGTATTGGACTGAAGAGGAGCTACTGTTCTTGTCAGTTTCCTAAGCAGAGTTGAACTAGATATGGCCCGTGTGTGTAGGAAGCACAGTTCTTTTGTTCTGAGCAAGCTCACTGTTCTGACCCCATAGGAAACACAGTAGAGTAGAAGAGTGCTCTTTTCTCAAAAGCAGAGTGTGTTTCTTGTAAGCCGAGCTAGTGTTTGTTTCCAAGTCAGAAATGGAGTTGAATCCCATGCAGTTTCTAGTCCTACGAGCAAGAGTTGTTTTCTGGTAAGGAAAGTCACTATTGCACTTCCATTGCCATACACAGTGCAAATAGCACACGCGTCTGTTCCTAGCAAGTACAGTGTATTGGACTGTAGAGGAGCTACTGTTCTTGTCAGTTTCCTAAGCAGAGTTGAACTAGATATGGCCCATGTTTGTAGGAAGCACAGTTCTTTTGTTCTGAAGAAGCTCACTGTTCGGAAAACTTAGGAAACACAGTAGAGTAGAAGAGTGCTCTTTTCTCAAAAGCAGAGTGTGTTTCTTTTAAGGCGAGTTAGTGTTTGTTTCCCAGATATAAATGGAGTTGAATCACATGCAGTTTTTGGTTTATGAGCAACAGTTGTTTTCTGGTAAGGAAAGTCACTATTGCGCTCCCATTGCCATACACAGTGCAAATAGCACTCACGTCTGTTCCCAGCAAGTACAGTGTATTGGACTGAAGAGGAGCTACTGATCTTGTCAGTTTCCTAAGCAGAGATGAACTAGATATGGCCCATGTATGTAGGAAGCACAGTTCTTTGTTCTGAGCAAGCTCACTGTTCAGACCCCATAGGAAAAAAAGTAGAGTAGAAGCGTGCTCTTTTCTCAAAAGAGGAGTGTGTTTCTTGTAAGGCGAGCTAGCATTTGTTTCCCAGTCCTAAAAGGAGTTGAATCACATGCGGTTTTTGGCCCTATGAGCAAGAGTTGTTTTCTGGTAAGAAGAGTCACTATTGCGCTCCCATTGTCATGCACAGGGCAAATAGCACTCGCGTCTGTTCCCAGCATGTAAAGTGTATTGTACTGAAGAGGAGCTCTTTTCTTGTCAGTTTCCTAAGCAGAGTTGAACTAGATATGGCCCGTGAGTTTAGGAAGCTCAGTTCTTTTGTTCTGAGCAAGCTCACTGTTCGGACCCCATAGGAATCACAGTAGAGTAGAAGAGTTCTCTTTTCTCAAAAGCAGAGTGTGTTTCTTGTAAGGCGAGCTAGCGTTTGTTTCCCAGTCCTAAATGGAGTTGAATCACATGCAGTTTCAGTCCTACGAGCAAGAGTTGTTTCCTGGTAAGAAGAGTCTCTATTACTTTACCATTGCCATAAACAGTGCAAATAGCTCTGGCGTCTTTTCTCAGCATGTACAGTGTATTGGACTGAAGCGGAGCTACAGTTCTTGTCAGTTTCCTAAGCAGAGTTGAACTAGATATGCCTGTGTGTGTAGGAAGCACAGTTCTTTTGCTCTGAGCAAGCTCACTGTTCGGACCCCATAGGAATCACAGTAGAGTAGAAGAGTGCTCTTTTCTCAAAAGCAGAGTGTGTTTCTTGTAAGGCGAGCTAGCGTTTGTTTCCCAGTCCTAAATGGAGTTGAATCACATGCAGTTTCTTGTCCTATGAGCAAGAGTTGTTTTCTGGTAAGAAGAGTCACTATTGCGCTCCCATTGTCATACACAGGGCAAATAGCACTGGTGTCGGTTTCCAGCATGTACAGTGTATTGGACTGAAGAGGAGCTACTCTTCTTGTCAGTTTCCTAAGCAGAATTGATCTAGATATGGCCGTGTGTGTAAGAAGCACAGTTCTTTTGTTCTGAGCAAGCTCACTGTTCGGAACCCATAGTAAACACAGTAGAGTAGAAGAGTGCTCTTTTAACAAAAGCAGAGTGTGTTTCTTATAAGGCGAGCTAGCGTTTGTTTCCCAGTCCTAAATGGAGTTGAATCACATGCAGTTTCTTGTCCTACGAGCAAGAGTTGTTTTCTGGTAAGAAGAGTCACTATTGTGCTCCCATTGCCACACACAGTGCAAATAGCACTCGCGTCTGTTTCCAGCAAGTACAGTGTATTGGACTGAAGAGGAGCTACTGATCTTGTCAGTTTCCTAAGCAGAGTTGAACTAGATATGGCCCTTGTGTGTAAGAAGCACAGTTCTTTTGTTCTCAGCAAGCTCACTGTTCGGATCCCACAGGAAACACAGTAGAATAGAAGAGTGCTCTTTTCTCAAAAGCAGAGTGTGTTTCTTGTAAGGGGAGCTAGTGTTGTTTCCCAGTAGGAAGTGGAGTTGAATCCCATGCAGTTTCTGTTCCTATGAGCAAGAGTTGTTTTCTGGTAATAAGAGTCACTATTGCGCTCCCGTTGCCATACACAGTGCAAATAGCACTCATGTCTGTTCCCAGCAAGTACAGTGTATTGGACTGAAGAGGAGCTACTGATCTTGTCAGTTTCCTAAGCAGAGTTGAACTAGATATGGCCCGTGTATGTAGGAAGAACAGTTCTTTTGTTCTGAGCAAGCTCACTGTTCAGACCCCATAGGAAAAAAAGTAGAGTAGAAGCGTGCTCTTTTCTCAAAAGAGGAGTGTGTTTCTTGTAAGGCGAGCTAGCATTTGTTTCCCAGTCCTAAAAGGAGTTGAATCACATGCAGTTTTTGGTCTAACGAGCAAGAGTTGTTTTCTGGTAAGAAGAGTCACTATTGCGCTCCCATTGTCATGCACAGGGCAAATAGCACTTGCGTCTGTTCTCAGCAAGTACACTGTATTGGACTGAAGAGGAGCTACTGTTCTTGTCAGTTTCCTAAGCAGAGTTGAATTAGATATGGCCCGTGTGTGTAGGAAGCACAGTTCTTTTGTTCTGAGAAAGCTCACTGTTCGTACCCCATAGGAAACACAGTAGAATAGAACAGTGCTCTTTACTCAAAAGCAGAGTGTGTTTCTTGTAAGGAGAGCTAGTATTTGTTTTTCAGTCAGAAATGGAGTTGAATCCCACGCAGTTTCTGGTCCTATGAGCAAGAGTTGTTTTCTGGTAAGAAGAGTCACTATTGTGCTCCCATTGTCATACACAGGGCAAATAGCACACGCGTCTGTTCCCAGCAAGTACAGTGTATTGGACTGAAGAGGAGCTACTCTTCTTGTCAGTTTCCTAAGCAGAGTTGAACTAGATATGGCCCGTGTGTGTAGGAAGCACAGTTGTTTTGTTCCGAGCAAGCTCACTGTTCGGACCCCATAGGAAACACAGTAGAGTAGAAGAGTGCTCTTTTCTCAAAAGCAGAGTGTGTTTCTTGTAAGCCGAGCTAGTGTTTGTTTCCCAGTCAGAAATGGAGTTCAATCCCATGCAGTTTCTAGTCCTACGAGCAAGAGTTGTTTTCTGGTAAGGAAAGTCACTATTGCACTTCCATTGCCATACACAGTGCAAATAGCACACGCGTCTGTTCCTAGCAAGTACAGTGTATTGGACTGAAGAGGAGCTACTGTTCTTGTCAGTTTCCTAAGCAGAGTTGAACTAGATATGGCCCGTGTGTGTAGGAAGCACAGTTCTTTTGTTCTGAAGAAGCTCACAGTTCGGAAAACTTAGGAAACACAGTAGAGTAGAAGAGTGCTCTTTTCTCAAAAGCAGAGTGTGTTTCTTGTAAGCCGAGCTAGCATTTGTTTCCCAGTCCTAAAAGGAGTTGAGACACATGCAGTTTTTGGTCCTATGAGCAAGAGTTGTTTTCTGGTAAGGAAAGTCACTATTGCGCTCCCTTTGCCATACACAGTGCAAATAGCACTCGCGTCTGTTCTCAGCTAGTATAGTGTATTGGACTGAAGAGGAGCTACTGTTCTTGTCAGTTTCCTAAGTAGAGTTGAACTAGATATGGCCCGTGTATATAGGAAGCACAGTTCTTTTGTTCAAAGCAAGCTCACTGTTCAGACTCCATAGGAAATACAGTAGAGTACAAGAGTGCTCTTTTCTCAAAAGCCGAGTGTGTTTCTTTTAAGGCAAGCTAGTGTTTGTTTCCCAGATATAAATGGAGTTGAATCACATGCAGTTTTTGGTTTATGAGCAACAGTTGTTTTCTGGTAAGGAAAGTCACTATTGCGCTCCCATTGCCATACACAGTGCAAATAGCACTCATGTCTGTTCCCAGCAAGTACAGTGTATTGGACTGAAGAGGAGCTACTGATCTTGTCAGTTTCCTAAGCAGAGTTGAACTAGATATGGCCCGTGTATGTAGGAAGCACAGTTCTTTTGTTCTGAGCAAGCTCACTGTTCAGACCCCATAGGAAAAAAAGTAGAGTAGAAGCGTGCTCTTTTCTCAAAAGAGGAGTGTGTTTCTTGTAAGGCGAGCTAGCATTTGTTTCCCAGTCCTAAAAGGAGTTGAATCACATGCAGTTTTTGGTCCTACGAGCAAGAGTTGTTTTCTGGTAAGAAGAGTCACTATTGCGCTCCCATTGTCATGCACAGGGCAAATAGCACTCGCGTCTGTTCCCAGCATGTAAAGTGTATTGTACTGAAGAGAAGCTCTTTCCTTGTCAGTTTCCTAAGCAGAGTTGAACTAGATATGGCCCGTGTGTGTAGGAAGCACAGTTCTTTTGTTCTGAGCAAGCTCACTGTTCGGACCCCATAGGAAACACAGTAGAGTAATAGCGTGCTCTTTTCTCAAAAGCAGAGTGTGTTTCTTGTAAGGCGAGCTAGCATTTGTTTCCCAGTCCTAAATGGAGTTGAATCACATGCAGTTTTCGGTCCTACAAGCAAGAGTTGTGTTCTGGTAAGGAAAGTCACTATTGAGTTCCCATTACCATACACAGTGCAAATAGCACTTGCGTCTGTTCTCAGCAAGTACACTGTATTGGACTGAAGAGGAGCTACTGTTCTTGTCAGTTTCCTAAGCAGAGTTGAATTAGATATGGCCCGTGTGTGTAGGAAGCACAGTTCTTTTGTTCTGAGCAAGCTCACTGTTCGTACCCCATAGGAAACACAGTAGAATAGAACAGTGCTCTTTACTCAAAAGCAGAGTGTGTTTCTTGTAAGGAGAGCTAGTGATTGTTTTTCAGTCAGAAATGGAGTTGAATCCCATGCAGTTTCTGGTCCTAAGAGCAAGAGTTGTTTTCTGGTAAGAAGAGTCACTATTGCGCTCCCATTGTGATACACAGGGCAAATAGCACACGCGTCTGTTCCCAGCAAGTACAGTGTATTGGACTGAAGAGGAGCTACTGTTCTTGTCAGTTTCCTAAGCAGAGTTGAACTAGATATGGCCCGTGTGTGTAGGAAGCACAGTTCTTTTGTTCTGAGCAAGCTCACTGTTCTGACCCCATAGGAAACACAGTAGAGTAGAAGAGTGCTCTTTTCTCAAAAGCAGAGTGTGTTTCTTGTAAGCCGAGCTAGTGTTTGTTTCCAAGTCAGAAATGGAGTTGAATCCCATGCAGTTTCTAGTCCTTCGAGCAAGAGTTGTTTTCTGGTAAGGAAAGTCACTATTGCACTTCCATTGCCATACACAGTGCAAATAGCACTCACGTCTGTTCCCAGCAAGTACAGTGTATTGGACTGAAGAGGAGCTACTGATCTTGTCAGTTTCCTAAGCAGAGATGAACTAGATATGGCCCATGTATGTAGGAAGCACAGTTCTTTGTTCTGAGCAAGCTCACTGTTCAGACCCCATAGGAAAAAAAGTAGAGTAGAAGCGTGCTCTTTTCTCAAAAGAGGAGTGTGTTTCTTGTAAGGCGAGCTAGCATTTGTTTCCCAGTCCTAAAAGGAGTTGAATCACATGCGGTTTTTGGTCCTATGAGCAAGAGTTGTTTTCTGGTAAGAAGAGTCACTATTGCGCTCCCATTGTCATGCACAGGGCAAATAGCACTCGCGTCTGTTCCCAGCATGTAAAGTGTATTGTACTGAAGAGGAGCTCTTTTCTTGTCAGTTTCCTAAGCAGAGTTGAACTAGATATGGCCCGTGTGTGTAGGAAGCACAGTTCTTTTGTTCTGAGCAAGCTCACTGTTCGGACCCCATAGGAATCACAGTAGAGTAGAAGAGTGCTCTTTTCTCAAAAGCAGAGTGTGTTTCTTGTAAGGCGAGCTAGCGTTTGTTTCCCAGTCCTAAATGGAGTTGAATCACATGCAGTTTCAGTCCTACGAGCAAGAGTTGTTTCCTGGTAAGAAGAGTCTCTATTACTTTACCATTGCCATAAACAGTGCAAATAGCTCTGGCGTCTTTTCTCAGCATGTACAGTGTATTGGACTGAAGCGGAGCTACTGTTCTTGTCAGTTTCCTAAGCAGAGTTGAACTAGATATGCCTGTGTGTGTAGGAAGCACAGTTCTTTTGCTCTGAGCAAGCTCACTGTTCGGACCCCATAGGAATCACAGTAGAGTAGAAGAGTGCTCTTTTCTCAAAAGCAGAGTGTGTTTCTTGTAAGGCGAGCTAGCGTTTGTTTCCCAGTCCTAAATGGAGTTGAATAACATGCAGTTTCTTGTCCTATGAGCAAGAGTTGTTTTCTGGTAAGAAGAGTCACTATTGCGCTCCCATTGTCATACACAGGGCAAATAGCACTGGTGTCGGTTTCCAGCATGTACAGTGTATTGGACTGAAGAGGAGCTACTCTTCTTGTCAGTTTCCTAAGCAGAATTGATCTAGATATGGCCGTGTGTGTAGGAAGCACAGTTCTTTTGTTCTGAGCAAGCTCACTGTTCGGAACCCATAGTAAACACAGTAGAGTAGAAGAGTGCTCTTTTAACAAAAGCAGAGTGTGTTTCTTATAAGGCGAGCTAGCGTTTGTTTCCCAGTCCTAAATGGAGTTGAATCACATGCAGTTTCTTGTCCTACGAGCAAGAGTTGTTTTCTGGTAAGAAGAGTCACTATTGTGCTCCCATTTCCACACACAGTGCAAATAGCACTCGCGTCTGTTTCCAGCAAGTACAGTGTATTGGACTGAAGAGGAGCTACTGATCTTGTCAGTTTCCTAAGCAGAGTTGAACTAGATATGGCCCTTGTGTGTAAGAAGCACAGTTCTTTTGTTCTCAGCAAGCTCACTGTTCGGATCCCACAGGAAACACAGTAGAATAGAAGAGTGCTCTTTTCTCAAAAGCAGAGTGTGTTTCTTGTAAGGGGAGCTAGTGTTTGTTTCCCAGTAGGAAGTGGAGTTGAATCCCATGCAGTTTCTGTTCCTACGAGCAAGAGTTGTTTTCTGGTAATAAGAGTCACTATTGCGCTCCCATTGCCATACACAGTGCAAATAGCACTCATGTCTGTTCCCAGCAAGTACAGTGTATTGGACTGAAGAGGAGCTACTGATCTTGTCAGTTTCCTAAGCAGAGTTGAACTAGATATGGCCCGTGTATGTAGGAAGAACAGTTCTTTTGTTCTGAGCAAGCTCACTGTTCAGACCCCATAGGAAAAAAAGTAGAGTAGAAGCGTGCTCTTTTCTCAAAAGAGGAGTGTGTTTCTTGTAAGGCGAGCTAGCATTTGTTTCCCAGTCCTAAAAGGAGTTGAATCACATGCAGTTTTTGGTCTAACGAGCAAGAGTTGTTTTCTGGTAAGAAGAGTCACTATTGCGCTCCCATTGTCATGCACAGGGCAAATAGCACTTGCGTCTGTTCTCAGCAAGTACACTGTATTGGACTGAAGAGGAGCTACTGTTCTTGTCGGTTTCCTAAGCAGAGTTGAATTAGATATGGCCTGTGTGTGTAGGAAGCACAGTTCTTTTGTTCTGAGCAAGCTCACTGTTCGTACCCCATAGGAAACACAGTAGAATAGAACAGTGCTCTTTACTCAAAAGCAGAGTGTGTTTCTTGTAAGGAGAGCTAGTATTTGTTTTTCAGTCAGAAATGGAGTTGAATCCCACGCAGTTTCTGGTCCTACGAGCAAGAGTTGTTTTCTGGTAAGAAGAGTCACTATTGTGCTCCCATTGTCAAACACAGGGCAAATAGCACACGCGTCTGTTCCCAGCAAGTACAGTGTATTGGACTGAAGAGGAGCTACTCTTCTTGTCAGTTTCCTAAGCAGAGTTGAACTAGATATGGCCCGTGTGTGTAGGAAGCACAGTTGTTTTGTTCCGAGCAAGCTCACTGTTCGGACCCCATAGGAAACACAGTAGAGTAGAAGAGTGCTCTTTTCTCAAAAGCAGAGTGTGTTTCTTGTAAGCCGAGCTAGTGTTTGTTTCCCAGTCAGAAATGGAGTTCAATCCCATGCAGTTTCTAGTCCTACGAGCAAGAGTTGTTTTCTGGTAAGGAAAGTCACTATTGCACTTCCATTGCCATACACAGTGCAAATAGCACACGCGTCTGTTCCTAGCAAGTACAGTGTATTGGACTGAAGAGGAGCTACTGTTCTTGTCAGTTTCCTAAGCAGAGTTGAACTAGATATGGCTCGTGTGTGTAGGAAGCACAGTTCTTTTGTTCTGAAGAAGCTCACAGTTCGGAAAACTTAGAAAAAACAGTAGAGTAGAAGAGTGCTCTTTTCTCAAAAGCAGAGTGTGTTTCTTGTAAGCCGAGCTAGCATTTGTTTCCCAGTCCTAAAAGGAGTTGAGACACATGCAGTTTTTGGTCCTATGAGCAAGAGTTGTTTTCTGGTAAGGAAAGTCACTATTGCGCTCCCTTTGCCATACACAGTGCAAATAGCACTCGCGTCTGTTCTCAGCTAGTACAGTGTATTGGACTGAATAGGAGCTACTGTTCTTGTCAGTTTCCTAAGTAGAGTTGAACTAGATATGGCCCGTGTATATAGGAAGCACAGTTCTTTTGTTCAAAGCAAGCTCACTGTTCAGACTCCATAGGAAATACAGTAGAGTACAAGAGTGCTCTTTTCTCAAAAGCAGAGTGTGTTTCTTTTAAGGCAAGCTAGTGTTTGTTTCCCAGATATAAATGGAATTGAATCACATGCAGTTTTTGGTTTATGAGCAACAGTTGTTTTCTGGTAAGGAAAGTCACTATTGCGCTCCCATTGCCATACACAGTGCAAATAGCACTCATGTCTGTTCCCAGCTAGTACAGTGTATTGGACTGAAGAGGATCTACTGTTCTTGTCAGTTTCCTAAGCAGAGTTGAACTAGATATGGCCCGTGTATGTAGGAAGCACAGTTCTTTTGTTCTGAGCAAGCTCACTGTTCAGACCCCATAGGAAAAAAAGTAGAGTAGAAGCGTGCTCTTTTCTCAAAAGAGGAGTGTGTTTCTTGTAAGGCGAGCTAGCATTTGTTTCCCAGTCCTAAAAGGAGTTGAATCACATGCAGTTTTTGGTCCTATGAGCAAGAGTTGTTTTCTGGTAAGAAGAGTCACTATTGCGCTCCCATTGTCATGCACAGGGCAAATAGCACTCGCGTCTGTTCCCAGCATGTAAAGTGTATTGTACTGAAGAGGAGCTCTTTTCTTGTCAGTTTCCTAAGCAGAGTTGAACTAGATATGGCCCGTGTGTGTAGGAAGCACAGTTCTTTTGTTCTGAGCAAGCTCACTGTTCGGACCCCATAGGAAACACAGTAGAGTAGAAGCGTGCTCTTTTCTCAAAAGCAGAGTGTGTTTCTTGTAAGGCGAGCTAGCATTTGTTTCCCAGTCCTAAATGGAGTTGAATCACATGCAGTTTTCGGTCCTACAAGCAAGAGTTGTGTTCTGGTAAGGAAAGTCACTATTGAGTTCCCATTACCATACACAGTGCAAATAGCACTTGTGTCTGTTCTCAGCAAGTACACTGTATTGGACTGAAGAGGAGCTACTGTTCTTGTCAGTTTCCTAAGCAGAGTTGAATTAGATATGGCCCGTGTGTGTAGGAAGCACAGTTCTTTTGTTCTGAGCAAGCTCACTGTTCGTACCCCATAGGAAACACAGTAGAATAGAACAGTGCTCTTTACTCAAAAGCAGAGTGTGTTTCTTGTAAGGAGAGCTAGTGTTTGTTTTTCAGTCAGAAATGGAGTTGAATCCCATGCAGTTTCTGGTCCTATGAGCAAGAGTTGTTTTCTGGTAAGAAGAGTCACTATTGCGCTCCCATTGTCATACACAGGGCAAATAGCAC